>NC_044504.1:28500840-28620840 GCF_902362185.1 Chanos chanos | reverse complement strand
GTTTACAAATACCTGATTGGACAGAAGGAGAGCGCAGTGGTACACTTCCAGCAGACGAGTTTGGTGTCATGTCTCGACGGAGCAAACTGTCAGTCTTTAAGAGGAGAGTAATAATAGCCAGGCGCCACAGCTTGCAATGGCAGCGTCTTTTTTTTTTTTTTCTTTTTTTTTTTAAAGGGACCTCAGTGAGACAAGAGACATTCGAGACTGGAGGACAGAAATTCAAGCGGAACACCACATAAAGGGCCCGAGTTATCATAAAAGCTTTCTCACTAGTTTTAGAAAAGCAGGCAATGTGAGAGGCTCCACAAAAGTTTTCAAAGAGAAGGAAAGAGAAATAGACACCTTCACCCGATAATAAAGTCATAAAAAGACCAAGTTCTATTCATGGACATTTCGGATACAGCAATTATGGTTAAACAATTATCATTAAAAAAAAAAAAAACGCACAAGGGCAGACAAAGCCACTAAAAACGTATGGTCAGAACACACAGCATTCCTTTCCGGGCATACTTCTTATTTATTTATTTGTTTGTTTGTTTGTTAAATTGTTTATTTGGTTAGGAATGGTTATTCAAACACTCGGATATTATTCACATCGGCCATCTATTGGCATACCTTTCAAATGACACAGAGAAATTTGTTTCTTTGAATGTACAAGGTTGTTACAGTGAGTGTGGCTAGTGTTCAAAGAAACTCTCAAGGGTGCAGTCACAATTTATTTCAGCGAACATTTTAAATTAAAAAAAAAAAAAAAAAGCATGTTCTCTCTTGTGTTTAGGAACAAATGGTTTTAGAGATGCAGTGGAAGTGGCAGAGCAATACCATTTAAGCTAGTGAATAACTGAAGTTGACAGACTAAAAATAAAGCTGACAAATGCATGGGTATGAAATGCTGAAAAGCTTCTCTCAATCATTGCTTAAACTAGTGGAGGGGGGAAAGGATGAGAGGGGCCACATTAGTGTAATTGGTACTGGAGCTACTGTACTTAGCATTTTTATCTAATAAACATGTGTTTGTGTTTCACCTTGAAACGCTTTTTAGTTTAACACACACACAAACACACACACACACACACACACAAACACACACACACACCAACACACACGGAAACAAGAACGACTCTAGCTGCTATAACATATGGGCTCCTTCATGGCAACAGCCACCAATATTTGGGTTTTTTATTATAATTCAATTTAGCTTAACAGACTTAACAGGCTGTTTTGCAACCTATGAGGATTTCAGCTTTACTAGAAAAGCCCAGAGTCTTACGTTTGTCTGAGACGCGTGTGGGAACAGATGCTTTGAACAGTGATAGAATTCTATTCTATTCTCAAGTGTCATTAGCTGCAGGCCATTCCCTATGCCAGGTAGAGATTAGATAACAATCAGAAGTTTATGAGATGTTTTTCAAGGTGTTAGCCGAGTTATCCTTGGGTCTTCTGCATGAGGCAAAGTCCCATCAAAAGAGGAATCTGGGAGGGAAAAATAAGTTTAATTTCCTCTTTTTTTCTCTCTGCTTTATCCAATAGAATGGGTAATACACCAGTTGTTATACACAATTTCATTTTGAGAGAGTGGGGTGTGTTGATTAAAACTCAGCATTACTGTGAGCTCGGTGAGTCAAAACTCGTGTGGGAAGTCGTCCATCATAAACACAGCTACAGTTAACATTCCAATGATGCTTTTTGTTTAATCATGTTCCTATCGTAAAAAAAAAGAAAAGAAAAAGAAAAAAAAAAAAAAGGATTGTGACAACACATCTATTGACTTGTAAAATCAGCGAGAGGTGTAAAATGGTCCAGTTTTTTTTTTTTGTTTCCAAAAAACTGAAAAGTAATTTTACAGTGCATTGATTAAAACATATTTGCTTTATCCCCGGAACTATGACTGTGGCCAACAGAGCTCTTTGTTTTGGTTTTAATAGAGTCACAGCGGTCTCACTGCTCTATAAAACAGAGCTTGTTGTGACCTAAATGAAACTGCCTCCAGTTCTGAATGGTCACCTGTCCTGTAGAACCAAACCTGCTGACACCAGCTATCCGACAGAGGTAGCTTACGGTCAGGAAAAAAAAAAAAGAGCTTGTGTGTCAGTTTACAAATACGTACACTCAAGTATCCAAACAAACAAAAAGTTCATAATCAGTCTTGAAGCAGAATTTCCTCTCGTCTGAATAAAACAGAAATATATATATATATATATATATTTTTTTTTTTTCGAAGAAAATTTCCCTATCATTACACTCAATTAAAGTGAAGAGGGACCAGAATAGGCTATGGAGTTCAAACAACATTGATATTGTTGAAATAACACAAGAAATGTTTACATAAGGGAGAAGATTCATCTCTGATAGCGTCCATGAAAATTAAGAGGGAGAAAAACAAGCGAGGGGAAATTTCTGGAATCCCATTTGAGATTTCTTCCCTAAAGTATTCCTTTTCCTGTCAGCTGCGACGTGAAAATGAAGCCGGGAAAAATTAACTCCCGATACAGCCACGCTGAATTAGGCAGTGGAAGGAGAAAAAAAAAACCTTTTTAAGGATTCCAGCCTTGTCATTTTCAATTTTCTGCTCTTTGGACATGCTTGTATTCAGATTCCCGAACATCTACTCGGCATATCAATCCTAATTAGACAATCTGGGTCCACGAAGGATGGGAGCTGAGTTATTTGCATAATTTAATCATAAATACTCAGTGATACATATTTCCAAATGTATTTGTACAATTATCTTTTCATCCTTGGGGCAAAAGTATTAATATGATTAGGCAATAATTCTTTAAAAAAGGGATGAAAATAGGAAGCCAGCAAGTGCACCCTCTCTCTCTCTCTTTTTTTTTTTTTTTTTTTTTTTTAAACTGCAGCTTTGGGCTATATGAAAAATTAATTAATTTCTGAGGAAAATCAATTTCTCTACGTGACCATATTAGACAGGGCCGGGCTAAGGCCTGCAATCCTTCTCCAATCAGGAAATCTCATCTGCTCCCTCTAACTTCTGTCAGTAGCATTTAACATCCTCGTGCAAGCACCACTGATCTCCAGCAAGCTTCCTAAATATGCTGTAATGTGGAGGGGCTGGTGGTTGAAGACATGCCAGAGCAATCGAGTCAAGCTGGGATACGAAGCCTCAACACACTGCCCTTCTCCATGGTCACTCTCTATCAGGTGCTTTCCACACGCCTGCTACCACCTGCCTCAAATCTGCAAAAATCCATCAGGTTAAAAACATTTGGTCTATGCGTATAAAACATATTTCTCATTTACAAACGTGGGTGTTGTTGACTCTGTAGACAGCTGTATCGGAACGCAGCAAGTAAGGCAAATATTAGAAACTTTTCAACAAAGAGTGGATGTTAAGAAAAAGAATTATGAGTGAAGATTTTGCGGTATTGCGATATGGTGGTAAAGCAGCTTTGCTGTGACACTCTTACTGAGTTTCAACCATCCTGTAAAAGCGTCAAAAACAAGACGAGAGCATGAAAAGCCTCTCCACACACCGGGTAAATTATCCACGTAAGCTCCACCACCACGCAAACACAGATTTTTTTTTAGATCTGCTACACACATTTATCACACAGCGTCTACACACGTGAAACAAAAAAAAAAAAAAAAAAGAAAAGAAAAGAAAAAGAAAAAGAAAAACAACAGCCAAAAAACAGCTCACAAAATGGATTTTCCAGACTCAACTTCAAATTAATCTTAACAACATGCAGCATGAGCACACACATTATCATCTCTCCTACTGATGTCGAATGTGATCACTAATTTCCAATGGTTTGATTCAGTCTCTGCACAAGGCGTTTGATGACATATGCCAAATGCACAGCTAATTTGAACACAGGTGGTTAATCCTACCCTACAGTGCTCCACTGCCTGCTAATAAAACAAAGGTAAGAAAACATGATGCAGTTTTATTTATTTTTCATTTTCTCTTTTGTTTTTGACCCAGCAGTGCAACCTGAACGTCACAGCAGAACGTCGAGTGACCATTTGATTTGTTAGAAAACGCTCGAATGAAATTGTGAATTTAACAAGCCTTTTAAAATGCATCTCCCCCCCCTCCCCTCCTCCACCCCCACCCCCCAACTCTTTCATCCTAATCAGGCATCTGTCTCTCTGTTTTTTGAAGTTATTATCACCCCAGTTCCCTCTTGGATGTGGTTGCTGGGTGACGAGTATCTTAGCACCCACTCTGACTGCGAATGATTTGAATCCGATCCAAAGATTTCCCATGAGTACCTGTAAACACATCCGTGCCTTGTCGAAAACAAATATATCAGAAGAGCACTGCAAAGGGGGGGGGGGAAAGCGTGATAAAATCTGGTGCCATGTGTGAAGACTCACCCCGAGTGCTAAACAAAATAATTACACTTCTCGCTAAATATGCAAGTTTGTACCCAAACACAAACAAAAATATTTTGCAACATAGCACATCTGCACGACATAAAGCAAAGTCAAGATTTAGTTAAATATCCCTTCCATTCAGGGGAAGGAGGTATTACACCACGGTTGCAAAGATTACAAAAAATTCTAGAACAGCAATGAAATCAAAAATCTGTACAGTGCGCTACTTCATGAATACATTGCGTATATTTAAAAGGCCGGCGTAAGTGAAAAACAGCGTTGGTCCCAGCGGTCCACTGTAGTCTGGGCCGCTTGTTTAACCTTCAGAGGCAGACAATGATTGTCAATTAACTACTGCATTGCTGCCAGTGCACCAAATAGTCTGCTCTGACAAAGCCTGCGACAAGGCTGCCGCCTCAGCTTCGCACCGCCCCTGTGTTTCAATAACCTTTTCTCAGAGTTCAAGTGTCACCAGGCAGTGAAAACCTCACCGTCCCATATGGACAAAATGAAAAGGAAAACAAGTAGCTGAAGTATTGCTTCTCGCAAGACGGTGTCATAACTCCTATGAAAGCAAAAGAGATTACTGTCCCTGTATCTGTTACGCGGCAGAAGGTGGACATTAATCTTCTGCCAGGGACCCTGTGAAAAGCGCAGGAGAACCCAAAGAGCACGTCCTCCTGCAGAGGGAGAGAGCGTTCCTCTCAAAAGAACACTGAGGGGCTTCGGTGACGTGGGGCCGAGGAACAAAAAGGTTTCATCACCACGAATGAAAACACTACTGATACTGTCTCGATCGGATTGGTTATTGAACGTACCACGCAAATGTTACCGCTGCGGTTACGTACAGGTAGGCTGCCAAGTCACTCGGGATTAAAAAGAAGAACTTTTTATCCGTAATGACGGCTTACATGTATGGAAAAAAACTACTCCAAAAGCCCTCATGGTTATACCAGACCGCACAAACACGCTGATGAAATTAAAGATTGGAAAACGTGGCCGGGATGTCATGCCTACGTTGTTAAAAAAAAAAAAAGTGACATACATGTTCAATCCTAAAACGCAAAGTTACATAAAAAAAAAAAAAAACCTGTACTGTAAATCAGGACTGGTGTCCCCGCCCGCTACCTCATTTGTTTGCGTTGCATCTAGCATATACCTCTGTCCTTACAAATGATGTAATCCTCCAAATGGGAAGCAGTCATAGCGGAGGTGATTGATTCAAGTCTAACAGCGGCAGGACCAGGTGCTTTCAGAGACAATTACAGGCCCCTCTATGCGGCAGTAATAGGCGAGCACTTTAGCATCATTAAAGCAATGTGTAGCACTGCATTATCCTTTAACCTCCATCACTGCCCCACTCTCATTCGAAACCTCAAAGTTCAAAATACACACTCCATCACCTGGAAGCCCACTGAGAGGACACTGCAGAGAGACCCAAGTTTCAACCATCCTCGCTAAGCTCGAAACGTTTTTTTTTTTTTTTACATCACAGAGGGCAGAAGCTGCCTACAGGCAAAATACAAAGAGAAAGGAAAAAAAATGCTCGACTGTGACGTGGCGGACTAAATTATCTTAAAACTCATTTACATTTAGGTTAATACAGATTTACAAAGGATATATATAAATATGTAAAATGAAATAAAATTGTACTGTCTGGTAACCGTACTGTCTGGAACTATTATCCAATAGGTTACCTAAAACTGTGACCCGGCATAAGGCAAAAAAAAAACTACTCACAAATTAAACTATCACCCATGAACTGTGACAGGACTCTTTAGTATTCAATAGCTTCTAAAACGCTACTGTCTTCACAGAAAAAAATCTTTTGGAAAAACTCAGCAAGGCCTTTAATATTTGAATCATTTTTATTATTGTCATCTATTATTAACTGCAATGAAAGTGTAACATTAGTTCATGACTGTGTCCAGATTTTTGAATGTTTACGGCCAGGAGACAATAACAAAACAATGAAATGAGACACTAACAGGATGCCTAACATGCAGAATGGACCTGCTACACCCAGAAGTTCACACTTTAAATCACACATCCACCAAAGAACAGTGTTAGAGAGAGTGTGTGTGTGTGTGTGTGTGTGTGTGTGTGTGTGTGTGTGTGCTCTAGGTAAAAATAATAATGTGATTAAGTTACTCTGTCTGAGCTCTTTATAATGATCTTGTAAGCAATGTAATTAACATAATATAAGCTAATACTTAAGAAGACACAGAGAGAGGAGTGTGTGTGTGTGTGTGTGTGCGCACGTACATGTGTGTTCTCTTAGTTTAATGAGTAGACAGCTCTTAAAACAGTTCTTATCATCATGTCTAAGCATTTAACATGTTATGAAATGTGTTATCGATATTAATACTATAAACCATACCAAAAAACACCTAACCATATTAAGCAAATTACATGTCATTTCATGTTATATAAAATGGTCAAATTGGGCAATTCAAATTTATTTGAATGAAAAATATTATACTTGGGGAAAACTTTTTGCAACAAAAATTAAAATCCATAAAGGTATTGCTGTCTCTATAAAAACAGAAACATGATACCACTTCTGTAGCTCATTAATGGTATCATCGCATCATCAAACAAAGTTTGGAGAGTTTGATTCTATTTATGTGTGGCATCATAAACATGTGATATTTAAAGCCAAAGCTAATTACTACTCTTGTAGTGATGTTCAAGTCTCCACGAGGTGTCATGCACCTGTAAACATCTTCTCTTTCTCCTTATCACGTGGTAAGCATTAATACTTTCTGACATTATAAACGTTTGCACTTCATCAAACATTTTGCTGTGTGTCATAAGAACTGCATACACGTACATAAACAAAATCATGGTATAACAAAATAAAAACAGCTCAGCTCAGCTTTTTTTTTTTTTTTTAATTTCAACCAACAAATTACTGTAATGAGAATTAGCCTTAGTGGTAATCAAAACAGAATGAAACCTAATAAGTCTTCCCTAATTTGTTTTTTGATGAGACATAATAAGAAACGATATAATTAATGATTTTGTTTAATTATGTCAAAAAAAAAAAAGAAAAGAAAAAGATTTGCAGTACACCTCTAAATTGTTGAGCTGGTCCAGCAGTAAGGAAATGCAAAGTACTTCTTAGACGCCAAGTGATATTATCTAAGATTTACTGTTACCTACTATAGGCTACTTAAACAATATTATGTTAGTTCCGTCAGCCATCAAAAATATACTGCGTTCCCTTGACGCCGCAAACATATAGCCTACTGGCTGTACTTCCAGTTATAAACAATTCACTGTCTAGAAAAGACAGCTGTCTACAACCGAACAGGCCTCTATTTTCTAAAGTTCGGATTAACTTTTCCTTTAACTGTTATTTTAAAAGTTGTAACTAATGGACAGCCCAGTACGCTATACTACAATGAAACTTTGAAGCGCTTTAATACTTTAGCTGGCTTAAATTAGCCTTACTGTAGGCTGGAAGTATCACGCGTTTTATTTTAAAAGTTTTGCTTCGATTAAAAAAAAGAGGCAAGGATAATTATTTTGGTGCGATGAAGAGGCATAAATGAAAAAATGTGCTCCTTTCATCTCACTTGACTGTGATCATCGATCTCAAAGCGCTACATGCACAGTGCACTTATTAAACATACTTGTTTATCTGCTTACCTCGCATTTGTACAGTCATTGTAAAGGGTTTCGAAGTCCTTTCTGGAGATGAGTTTGCACCGGTTCACTCCTGGCTGGATGGCCCCGAGTCCGCGCAAGATGCGTACCTGCTCCACATTGCACACAACCGGCGTGATCTCCAGCCGCTTCAGTTTGGTGTACACCGTGTGCAGTCCACCGACCAGGTGCTTCAAAAACAGGTCGAATGCCTGAGGAAGGCAAATGAGCTCACAGCCGTCCACGGTAAAAGAGGCCACCTTAGCTCCTCTCAGTTCAACCATTTTGCACTCATTATTTTGGGGAGTATTTTCAACTGGAGACGGAGTAGAGTACACGGGCTTGCTAGGCAACGTGCCGGTTGGGATGCCGGGGCTGCTTGTGGTTATCAGTTCCGATCGGAACAGACTCTGTCCGGAGGGGGCAACTGATGGAGACGGTGAAGAAGTTGCCGAAGGCGAAGAAGTGGTCGCTGACGAAGTTGAGATCGGAGACGGCTGGACCATAGGGTTAGGGGGGATCAAAGCAGCCGGTACGGCCATGGTCACCTACGAGACTAAGTTCAAAGCGAAAACCCAGTATGAAAAAGTAACGTTGCCGTAAAATTCAAAATGTAAAAAAAAATCCAAGGGAGTGAGCTCCACCGACAAGTTCAAGAATAAGAAGAGATGGTGAAAATGAAGCGCAACTGAAAAATTTGTCTCTGTTCAGTGGGACAATCATCAAAGATTGAGAGAGAATGACAGGAAGAAAATGAGCTGAAAAGTGCAGCTCGCTCTGTGGATGAGTTGTTGTTGTCACAAGGTACAAAGAGGGAGGAGCTACCGGACACTGAGCTTTTGAAGCACAGACAGCATACAATGTAATAAGATGCTACATTCATTGGACAGCCTATAGCGCACCGTAGAGTATAAAGTTTACTGTCGCAAACTAAAAGGCGCCGATAATAGAAATGTCTTTAAACAAACTGGACAATATACCCGAAGTTCTGGATGATGAAACTCACTGATATGATTTCCAAGAAAGTTATACAACTGTCATAAATGAATTTCAATCCGATGTATTTCATAATCGTAATGTACTTTAAACCCTTGTGCAAATGATGATTACTTATGATAAATTGCGAGCCAAGGCGTATGATCCTAGAATGATAAATACTCAGGTAATAATTAAAATAATCCTGGACAATAATTGTCTAATGGAACAGTCTTTGATCTGTAATAAAATACATAGAATGACACGGGGTGTGTGTGTGTGTGTGTGTGTGTGTGTGTGTGTGTGGTGATGGGGGGGGGGGGGTCCTCCAGATCTGTGCTAAGAGTGTCCAGGCATGCAAAGTATGTTCTGTGTTACGACTTGATTCCCAAATAAGTGTTTTCCTGCCTCAGGTATGATAACCAAAGTTGCAGTGATGGAATATGGCGGCTGTTTTGTGCCAGCTGAGTGAAACACAAGCCTTGTGCGATGCGTATGGGGTAATGTTTCAGTTCCCATCAAAACAAGCCAACATCCCATATCAAGTAATGTTCAACATTATGTCATTCCTCACAATAGCACAGGGAAAGTCTGTCTGCAGGTCTGTGTATGATTACTATACACGTGTCTGACAATGCATTTTATTACATTTATCTATCACTGAAATAATACTGATTTGTTATAAATGTGCTTAGAAGCTTTTATGTGTCAATGAGAGAGGCCAAGACTGCCATCTGTAGAGAGTGATCCTTTCAATGTCTATAAATGTATATATGTCTAAGTCTTTCCTGGAGTTGTGTCTGGCAGATTTACTTTAAAGTAAGCAGAATGCCATTTCTGAATTATCATTCAGGCAAAGAGGTAGCTTGTAGTGTGAAAATCAATAGCTGCTTAAAATTCACAGCCAGACAATCCATTTGCCCTTTATGTTGCTAACCTTTGCTTAAATATGCACCATATTAAGATTTCATTATATACAATGAATGTCACAATAGTTTGCAGTTTTTTTTTCCCCTTCTTTTTTTTTTAAACCATGGGTTAACTACAAAGTACTGCCATTTAAAATTCTTACACAAAACTGCTCACACACACTCATTAAAGAGCAAAGAAGGACGATGAAACCAAAGCATTCACAAACACCACAGGATATCTATGATGTCTTGGATTCAACAGCTCTTAACAGGCAGGGTGGGCTTGATGAATCAAGCTTCCAATATGACTACAACCCTCCCATAGACACACAGCAGGACATGTCATTTAATGCTACATTCACTTAAACTGAGTTAATGTAAAAAAGTGTGCAGATAAGATAAAGTAGAAGTGTGAAGTAGCGTGAAGTAGAGAATAAATTAGAGCCATGATTCACTGATTCAAAGCTTCTTATAGGTCTGAGAAAGACATTTTGTCCATGCAAGTTAAACACAAAAAGTGGCACTGTGTCCCATGAAGAGATCACAGGGACATAAGTGTAGACCTATTTCATCCTCATTATGCATGCATAATTAATTAGGTCAATTTGTTCATAATGTTCCCTAAACATTCTGTATGTATGTTGCCTCATACACTATTAATCTTCGGTTTCAGGAGTTATGATATGTGAGGATGATGGGACCAGAAATGTGAAGAGAATTAACTGCTAATCTGTGCATGGCAGGATGGTTTTCTTTTTCTTTCTTTTTTTTTTCTAAGACTCCTCTTGTGTACACATATACAGTCTCTCTTGTCCCCATGACATATTTGCAAGATGAATGCCAACAGGTCTGAGCGAAAGCTAAAAATATGAGTGAAAATTAGAGTTTCTAAAGTTTTAAGTCCATTTAATTTTAACCTGTCTTCCTCAAATGTGAATAAATACTATTAGGTACAGTAAGTTTAATGTGATGTACATGTTTAAATTGCAGAAATATTGACATGTATATGCAATGGTTTCCAATTATCAAACATGTCATCATTTTATCAGCAAAACTATCATATTTATAATGAATAAAAGCAATCAGGAATTTGATGAAGTTTAGTCATAATTAAAGATGTTCCTATTCTTGTTTATTGCCGATTGGCCATGGAGGTCCACACTGAAACAGAGAAGTTTATACTCCATCAATGGAATGTATTATTTGTAAAAGGTACTACATAGTTGATGTGCTCCACAAAGATTAGATTCAGTCCAAAGTCACAGCCGAGTCTTAGTTTTATCCAAAGAGACAGTATGTCTTTCACCGCTGTTTTTGCAGCAGAGGCTATGGGGTTGCGTTCTTAAGTTACTAAGTTACTAAGCTCTTATCGAGTAGGAGTGGGATCAGAGAAAGCAGATGCATGAGGCCAAAAGTTTTTGTGTGCTACTGTCATTTATTAGCATAGTCCAGTGTTGCGTCTCCATTTGAGTCACATTACTCATGTGCATGACATAGGTGTATTATGTATAAGCAGTTGTTTCCAGCACAATTCGCTGGTCATATTAAGCTTAACTTTTATTTGCATAAGTTAACTTTGACACTCCTTGTCTGAGTTTCCCCAAAAACCTTCCTAATTAATGTGGGTGGCATTGTTGATCTGACCCATTCATTAAGCTAATCATGAAGTTATTCTCAACTCTCGTCTATTTCGCCTACAAATCACAGACAGCAGCCACCAAAGACTGTGCATTAAGCCTGTGGGCTATTATGAGTACACACTCTCACACTCACACTTATTTTGAGTTATATATATATATATATATATATATATATATATATATATATATGTGTGTGTGTGTGTGTGTGTGTGTGTGTGTGTGTGTGTGTGTATATGTATATGTATATATATATAATTAATAAAACATAAAAAAAAAACAATATACTTCCTGACTTTTGTTGTTGTTTTGTTTTTGTGTTTCTTAGTTTTAATTTAATATTGTGTGTAATCATGCTGTGGTAATATAATCCATACACTACATTACCACTTTGTCTAAAATGTCCTTAGGTATGGGAAAACCACAATTCAAGAATGAATTTTGGCGGAGTGTGTAAAGTGTCTTGTTGGGGGGAGATGGGCAGTCAAGACTGATGCAGGCCTCTGAGAGAGGAAGACAATATGGGCAATGTCTCCGTTGGGCAGGGCCAAGTGAACAGATGAAGAAGGGCTTAACTACACAGGTGGGAGGCAAGACAGTTCGTTGTTTCAAGTGTTTTCGTACAAAAGCAGTTTTGTTCCATACTTGCTTAATATTTGATGAGTTTTATTGTATTTGATGAAGTTGCTTTTATTCTACCAAAATCCTCATTGCCATATATTTTGTTAAGTAAAAAAATCATAATGGACTTAGTTATATGAACACACCGCACGTAACTTCATGGCTTTTTATTCATTTTTACCATGGTCTGATTCTGCATGTCGAAAGGAAAATAAAAAGCAAAAGAATGCAAACATGAAGGGCTGGGCATCTCCAACTAAAGGGATTCAGGATTCCAATCCACATTCCAGCTGACCAGGTGTTAGTTGTGTTTGAAATGAAATTACAGCATAACATCATAGTCATGAGCTAGGAGCAGTAGGCACCCAGCGCCCAGGAGCCAACTCCAGGTCTTTTTGCTAGTGCCTTGGTCAAGGTCACTGAGAGGAGTACTAATCCTAGCATGCATGTCTTTGTGGTGGGAGGAAACCAGAGCGTCTGGAGGAACCCCACTCAAACAAGACGTAGGACGGCTGGGATTTGGACTCCGGTGGATTCTTGCTGTGAGGCAACAGTGCTAACCACTGAGCCACCGTGAAGCCCACAGGCTTTCTCTCAACCACTGTTATTTGATTGGCCATGATGTATAGTTGAACTTTTAAGTACTGTAATGTCCTAGTCATACTTTTCCTCTGCTCCTTGTTGTCTTTCTGGAAGTGAGGTTTGTATCTTTTCGGTGGAAGTTTCTTCCACAAAACCTGGAGCATCTCTCTCTCTTTTTCTCTAAAAGACAAGGAGCCCCTTACTATACCCAAGGTGATACCTTCTCACCTGTGCCTGATTAAGTGGGTTCTGGCAATGGTCTTAGACTTGAGTAGAGAGAAGGGTTCAAAGGGCTCTGGCAGTTGGTCTTAAATAAAAAAAGCTCTCCCATTCTGAGGTGAATGGCTATCGTATTGACAAGACTTCACTGTCTTGGCCTACTGCCTATTTTCTATAATGTCAAATTGGTAATGGTTTGTAACTTTATTTAATCTGCTCATGTGCAATGTATATATTTATGTTGCACGACTTCTGGTTGATATGTTTTAGTTGTACTAGTTGCTCAATTTAAATTATATTTACAAATCTGCAAGTAATTTAATTCTTTTATATATATTGCTTGTTGTTTAAAAAAAAAAGCGTAGTAAAATTATGGAAATGCATTGAAAGGGAAGCAAGTGCTGTGCTGATTTCACGACTGATTGTTAGATTATCAAACGGTGATGTATTTAAGGCAGAGGATGTGGGGCCAAAGTCAACAATCACACACTTTATGTTCAGTCATAAACGAGCTGTTAGTAAAGGATTTTGGGAGACTTCCGTTAAATTCCTTTTTATTTTTTCTATGATTCTCCTTGTTTGTTTTGGAATCTCACTTCGGATTATTTGTTTATTGTGATTGTATTTATTTATTTATTTATTGTTTTTAACATAAAGTAACCATATGTCCTACATTGGTGTATGAACTATAAACTGGTAGCAACCATAGATTAATGAGGATTTATCTGGCAGCTGCATTTAACAGCACAGTAATTCCATGTTACAATGACAGCTGCCACCGCCCTGCGTTACCCCACACCATCCCCCCCCGTCCCCACAAATTTAAAAAAAAAAAAAGTGTTCAAGTGCCTATTGCTTTTAGAGGAAGACCAATTTCATGTGAAACACTCATTACACCACCTGATAACTGACTCTACAAGCACACACTAAACTCATATTTAGGCTGAATTGGTTCAAGGTCAGAATGAGGTGTTTTCCATTATTTTAGCTCAGTGCATAGCTACTATATCTTAAGCAGAGAATCTTACAATGAAATGTGAGTCACAGGAAAACATGATAAATTTTTCTCTTCCTTGTTTTCAAACAGCCACAATGACCCCCCCCCCCCCTTTCTGAGGTATGCCCAACATGAATTAGCGCTCTCCAAAATTTATAGTTGAGTTGTGGGAAGACCAGTCCAAACAAGATAAGGTGAAGCCCGTCCTCCCCAGTAGCTTGCGTATGCATCATAGCATGCAAAACCTTTAACAATATCCCCATTTTCACGCGCTCATAAATTAAAACAATATGACCATTTGATTGTGATGGATCAAATGTGTGATTATCTTGTGAAGGAGAATACATGCTTTTTTATTTTTAAGATGACATTTAAATGGTATCTAAACAGTGCCTGAAGTTAAAGTCAGTAAGATTTATGGGTTTCCCCACATCAGTTTATCCATTATGAGTAGGCCGTGGTAATTACTGTGACTAACCTTTTAGAAGAGCGTGGCATGACACTGCTAATGGAGCCAGGCTTGGAAAAGGGCTCTATCCCACTCAGCCCACACTGGAAAGGAGTTTTAGGTTAAACATTACAGCACCGAAACAACAGTTCCATAATATATTAACAGACGGGACTTAAAGCATACAAATATAGTAACATTATAAGATACGGAACATTACAGCTGAACAGCGGTTTGAGTATAGCTGACAATTAGAACAATAATTGTCTTTCTCATGAAAGTATCACAAGAATGATTTTGTGTACTTATACTATGAGTCAGACAGAAACAATAGCAAAAGGCACAAGCAGTACATTGACAGTAGAGTGTGTAGAGCATATTACTCACCTTCCATTGAAATGAATAATCATACAACTGCTGTATCACGGCCTAGCAGTATATAAAAGTGGAACTGAGCTATGAGATTTTGGTATGATCAGTGACACTGTATATTGTTTGATTTAATAATGTATTCCTTTTATAAGGCTTTGGTAAAACAATGTTGAAAAGCAATTTAAATGAAATTCATTTAAATGTCAGTTCTCATGGTTAGGATTTTTTCTATAATTGGGTGTTTAATTAAAATAATTTTCATAGTCATTAATATAGCCTGCAACTTGTAGTGCACTGACATGTTTTAATTACATGGTATTAACAAAATTGATATGCTTTAGAAAGCATGGTGAATAAGAAATAATTAGAGCAATCATGCATCATCCCCTTATGGACATTAAGTGTATCTCAATATAAACGATGAACTTTGAAATAAGCAGATAAATAATTTGGCGCACACAGTTTGAATAAAAATACAAGCAACTTTGAATTTGAGATTGAATTTATTATGAGTATGATTCTCTGCATCTCATACTGCAACCCCAGATTATGATAAAAGCAGTTATTATTTCAGCTACCAGTGTGGTAGAATACATGTCTGATGTATTTCATTAATCAGATTACTGCTTTATCTTGGAAAGTAAGTATAATGCCATTGATTATAGGGGACGCTCCCTGGATGAAAAAAAGGGTGGATGTAAAAAAGAAAAAAAAAAGAAGGAAAGAGAAAAAAAAACACTTATTGATCTTGAATATTTGTCTCTTCAAGGTTGCACAGCATTGACCTCATCTTTCCAGAGGTGCCCCCGCCAACCCCCACTGCAAACATACCAGACAACTCTGAAGGGCAGATGTCAGAGTGGAAACTGTCACCCCCGCCTCCCCCCTAGCTCTTCCCCTCCCCTTCAAAGGAATGACATGCACAACTAAGATTGTAGACATTATGTATGTCTTTCTATTCAGTGAGCAAAAGCTACAAGCCACAATAGTCATAATTTATAATTTACAACAAGAGAAGTCACATATTTTTACTTTCCCGATTAACGGTTCGCTACCAATAGGTATTGTAAACATTACTGTGTATGTTAACATCAAAATGTATCAATAAACAAGAAATGTAGAATGTGGCTTGAATTCCCTCTCTATGCCCTCTCTCTCTCTCTCTCTCTCTCTCTCTCTCTCTCCCTCCCTCTCTCTCTCTCTCTCTCTCTCTCTCTCTCACCGCACCATTAGGTATGAAGACAATGAATTTAGATCAGTCGAAGGCACTGAAACTGAGACAGTGAGACTTTAATTATTATTTGACTGTGCTTCAGAGGAATTTTCAGATTGTCCCCAAGTTTCAGATTATATAAACAATTTAAAACTGAACTTGTTTTGGACTCAAAGAATAATCATTTCCAATGTTAGGTAAGTTCATGAAGTCATAATAATAACAAAGAGTTATTGTTGTTATTATTATTTTCAAATTCTTCTCCAAAATACAGCAAATGAATGAAACTTCATCTGAATTTCAAAATGTTTCCTATGCAAATCCAAAGAGAGCAGCACTCACTGCTTAACGCTGAGATGTATGTTTCTAACTTTTCAAACGCTGAGCCCATGGTTGCAAGCGGTATCAGTTAAAACTGATTTGTAAGGTTTTCTCATGAACCCAAGACTCATGTAAACGTGTCACCTGCAAATCTCTAGATTCAATCAATGAGAGTCTCTAGTGCGTCATTCAAGCTGAGCCAGCAAACAGAAAGACAATATGTAAAATAATGGCCCTCAGGTCACGTAAGTCTTCGGAAGAGAATTAATTTCTGTTTTTGTTTTTCCATCAAAAAGCCAGCTTGATAGTTCCTCTATTACAATGTGGTGCCCTATGGCCAATGTAAAACTATGCAGCTCTGAATATGAGGAGAGAGATTAGCAGATATCTAAACTGCTGGGTAAACCTGTATAAACAGTAGTAATTACCGTGCCATTGACAGTCTCCGTTGTGCTCGTCCAACAACAGCCGCAGTGATTAAAATGAATCCCAATCGACTTCTCCATTAAATTGCTGGCAGAGACGATCCTTTGACCTTTCTCATTGATTGAACATAACAATCACAATTCAATTGTAATGCAAAGAGAACATTTGTTATAATGTACATGAGATGCACAAGCCATTTCCTCTCCACTCCAGGTAATCAATGAGGTGGCTTCAAATGGAAGCAGCACAAAGCTCTATCCCAGTCTAATTCATTGAGTCCATGCTATATTGAACACAATGATGTATACTTAAACATTCTGATCCCTGTCTGCCAACTCAATACATCTGCATTCAGGTCGTAGTCACATATCTGAGCAGTTCAACATTGCAAAACATTCACTGGAACATCAGTGGTAAGAGTTTACAACCTAAACGAGTCTGATGTAACATCCTAGCACACTGTAATAAAAATAAATAATAATAATAATAATTCTGTTTACATTTTCAAGTACTGAAATACAACACTTCTATCAAACGCTACTAAGATGTCTGTGCAAAAATCAGCTTATTTTGCTTGTGGGCTTCACTATTTGTTGGTCTACATCACGCCAAGAGAAGCTAATCAAGTGAGCACCAACCTTCAGAGGCAAGAATGTTGTGAAAAAATCTTTTTTGAACTATATCATGCATAACATATGGAAACATGAAAGTTTTGCCCATAGATCTTAATAGCAGTTTGGTACCTAAAATAAAATTAGACAGGACGTATTCAAAGCATAACTAAACAATTAAACAAATAAATAAATAATCTATTGTACGTCTTAAGTACAAGTATCTTTTTGCTATGTCACAAATTTCTCTGTTCACCTTACACATATGGAGCCATATGGGAGTGTGAGAACACTGCAGTTTGATGTTAAAGTCCCGAACATTTTAATTAAAGATAAAATAAAATGTGTCTGTTTTTTTCTATTCGTTGAAGTGACACTCTTCTCTCTGACAAGGCGGTAAAAGCTCCATGAAACACTGGGTTTCTAATCACTATTTAACTCTGATTTGAAAGCAGCGCTTCATCACATCTCTCAAAAAGTGTCTTCTGAGCAGGATGTGAATGATGTCCTTAAGGGATTTTTAAGAATTGAGAGATTATAGTTTACACAGACATTAAACAGATTAAACAAGTCAGATCTCAAAAGGCGGTTTATCTCATGGAAAAAAAAATGTTGTATGCTAAATGGGGAGGAAGTTGGATGGTAAAATTACACTTAAGCTCCTTTTCCTCTCCCTGCCGATGGATTTTGGGTTGAAGTTTGATTAAAATCAAAAGGCTAATCAGGCCTATAAGCTGAGAAATGCTCTCTGGATGAAAGCATGTTTGCCAGGCTAAAAGGTAATTGTCTCAGAAAACTTCACCGATGACAGATTCAATTCCATTTAGTAAATGTTTAATAAATGTTATACAAACACTGCCGCCTATCTCACTGTATTCAGAAAACAAAGGGGAAACTTTAATTGCTTTAATCATCCAAAGCTTTGACGTTGTTATTGGCTTTAAAAATAGCAGTTAACAGTAACTGTCTTGTAAAGGAAATTGAACCACATTTGCAAAATGATCCGTAATTAAGATATGGGCATAAAGACCAGCAAAGTTGAACTGCAGTGTTGTGTCTAGGAAAAGCAGTCGATGCCATACAAAAGCCATTTAATTAACTGAAAGGCCCAAAGAAAACAGACTACCTCATACATGTATCACTTTAATCAAATTTAAAGCGATTGTATCCCATTTGAAGATTCTGTAACACGGATGTGTTAATTAGCAGATATAGGGATGGAATGAGCAGGGGTTTTTTGTTTTTTTTTTTTCTTCAGAGAAACTGCACTTCTTGAACATCGGGAAACTGATCTGCTCGCCACAGACTCAACGTCTGTCAGTATAAGTTTTTGTGCCGACATTATCCTTCAGACCTTGTTAATGTGTTTTAACACAACACAGTCCTACCTTTAATCTGCACTAAAGGGAAATAATGTGTTTCCTGGCTTATTTACCATGCTTACTTAACAAGTGCTGTACAATTAGAATTGTTAATAGATTTAGAAACAAAAGGACTTTGAAGGTGGGAAAGTGCTGACATTATTTCACAGGGGAAAAGCACTCTTGAGAAAAAAGATCTGCAATAAATGTAGTTTCCTGCTACCGACTGCTATGAAATGCTGGTTCCTCTCATTAGGAATGCCACGAGGAAGACATAAACCAAGGGCAGTAAAAATGTTCATTGCCACAACGCTATATTACCTACTTTCTACGTTGCCCCATGATTGTGTTCAAATATTATAATTTCATTTTATTCTCTTTAAATGTATGTGCACTTTTTTTTTTTTTTTACAATCCATAAACAGATCCGGAATAAAAGTTAATAAATGTCAAAATTTGCATTTGAAAAAAACTATCTTGCCGCATTTTTGCAAATATCAATCTATGAACCTTTCAACACTTTGTCAAACAAAATGCTAATTGTACCTTTAGGAATTTGGGAGACAGTGACGAGAAATGAGATGCTCTGTCCTTTTGGATGTGGAAATCAACTTGGGTAGCATACATAAAACCTAGTTTGAGCAAAGCAAACACAGCCGCATTTCCTTTCCGGAATATTCAACACAGACTGTTTAACTTTTCTTAATGTGTTAGAAATGATAGTATCCAACCTCACCCTCTGTGACCATGATACAAATGTAGTTACGCTATATTTAAGCAAGTAGACTTAGCTTAGTTTAATGTCGAAGTACACCCAGTTGTAGTGAAGCCCATTTGTTGTGTATTGTACAAGCAGATTGACAGATGCTGTAAAGAAATCTTAGGTAGCAATCAGGCCCATTAGAGTGGTAATAGAGCACTTCTGATGTTACCATGTAACTACAACACCATTACATTCATTATACTCATTGCTCACGCCCCAGGATAGGGCAGTCTTGTGAGATATTTTGCCCTCAAGATATAATCATGGTAAAGTATTCCATCTTAAAGAGAATATTTTTCGTTAGTTTCAGGTCCAAAGAAATCTTTACTTCAAATTTTAGTCGTCTGTATCAAACTTGAACTGTCTATTTGGTCAAATTCCACTCCACTACCTTTTATCTGATCATTCTCGCACTGAGAGTAATTTGGTCTGGTCTAATCAAGAGAGTGAAATGCTTACTCAAAGGTTTGCATGTTATTTACTCAGAATTGATTTTATCACTTTAAAGGAATCCTAAGTAAGGACTTCTGTAGGCCAAGCCATCTGCACTCCACTCTGCACAAGCATGCATAAGTCCAAAAGTGTCTTACCGTAACCTACAGACAATCCAGCAGCTGGTCCCCTGTAACATTCTTTATCATGCAAACATGCTAAGCAGGGTCCTTACAAGTAACTGAAGAACATGTTGTTCTCCATAGGTCATTAACATCAGTTTGATGAGGAAGTTATTGGCACCCTCACATTAATCCAAGCTTAGTTAAGAGGGTGCCATCTGGAAGCAGGCTCCTCACAATAACTGTGATTTAGTGTCGATTTGTGTATGGTCATGGAATCTAGTGAGGGGATTTGAAAATTATGTGGCACAAACAAACAAATGTGGAGAGTAGGGCAAATGAGGATCTCAATTATAAAGCTCAAATCAAATTGTTTGTTGTAATTATTTCTGGAAATGCAATTATGAGGATTTTGTCATCACGAAAATAGTCTTACACTGATCTTACAAATGTAAGATGTCTTTGGACAGATGTTAATTAGTTTTTCAACATTCTCACAGTTTGTTTACTAGCAAGCCAACAACAAGCTTAATATCTGTCAAGTTAATGGAAAAAAAAAACCCCAAGTCTAACTCATTATGATTAAGCAGTTAAGGGATTTAAGCAATTAAATGATTCACTTATTCATATCAGCAGGATGCTTAAAATACAGCTGTTTTTGTTAATATCACATGAAGCCAGGTTGAAAGTTCTCTCGCAACTGTGAATGGGGCCCCTTTTTGACTTTCAGCTGTGTCGAGCAACAGTGACCTCTACAGGAGTGTGAGATAGCATCAGCTTTCTGATAAATATCTGACACAGGCAGCAAAATAAAATCAGCCCTTGTACTAAAACGAACCTCTCACCTTTTATCGTAAATACCAGCGTGAATAAGAGTAAAAAAAAAGAAAAAGAAAAAGAGAGAGAATCAGAGAAAGCAAACCTGCTGCTAACCAAAAGCAAATCTTTCAAACCATTTACATGGTTTTCAGTGAGCACAAATGCTAATTACTAAAATACCATAGGCCACTTCCTTTGAAATAGCATTATTTGATATATTCACACACAGGGAGCAGAGCTCAAGTTAACAATCGACAAATATGACTCGCCACATGAAGTGTGCGCACCGCTGAGAACATCATAGCCTTAAAATACAGTTTTTTGGAAAACTGTAAAAACATGCTACCATAACCTGCTTAGTATGGCGAAAAATTACAAAAGGACAAAAGGAGACACTACTCTACAAAAATGGACCATCAGCCGCCCCTTAAGACATTAAGCCGGGGATACATCCAAACGAGATGGCTGAGTACCCAGAGTATGTTTTACCTTCCCTCTCTATTTTTCTGCTCTCCTCCTCTCAACTAAGGGAAGACAAAGAATCCTGTCTCTCATGCAATGAGAGGCTAAAATGGGAGTGTGCCAAGCCACACATGAAGCAGAGCCAAGTACAGGACCAAGCAAGAGGAATGAATGATGGGGAGATAAGGGACAAACTAAAGAGAGAACAGACCAAACAGGAAACGTAAGCAAGGAGCAAATGGGGTGGGGGACGTTGCAGGACTCTACAGAGTGTGGTGGATACTCACGTTGCATGTTTCTGCTTTTGTTTAAAAGGGGAAACAGATCATGGCATTTAGACACAATTCGTTTTCATTTCAAAGGCTGTGTTTGTTGTTACTGTTATGTGAAGGACGTTTTTTTTTTTTTCCCCTTTCTTTTTTTTCTTTTTTTTTTTTGGTCGCTGTTCAGGAGTCGTGCTTCATGAAATATATCGGCGTGTCGGAGCCTTGCGTGTATAAGTCTAAAAATTTGGCTGTAAAATGACGTACAAAGCCGGGAACTCATTTTTGTTTATCAAAATGTTTTCCAAGTCCTACATAAAAGTTATCTACGTTCTGAGTAAGACCTTCATCTGCAGTCATTCTTAACTTCTTTGTTTACTTCTTGAACATAAAGGAACACATGCCGTGTTATGCCCTTTCTTCACTGCCGAGTTTTCTTCTCTGCATTCAGATTCCGTTCGGCAGCATCAAATCCTCCCGAGAGGCATCTTTGTCCTCGTGGCTGTCCCCTGGGTTCGCCATCACATAGCAGCATCTCTTCAAGCGCACAATATAGGACCCAGAAGATCAAGCTTGGCTCTGACTCCCTTTTTGAAAACAGTCACACACAATTTGAAGAAGATTAATTAAAATGCTTTTAAGGTCATTGCTGATTGTGTCGATTTTCAAAGGCTCTGCAAATTATTCCACTTTTTACTGAAGCTTGAGAAAAATGCACTTGAATAGCCTTTCACTGATTTTACCCTTGGAATAATAAACATCTGTTGTGTCATTACGTGCCCAAATAAAGGGAATACATGCATTTGGTTGCCTTGTTTCATCGCATTTGGAAGACAAGGACTGGCATATTTTGCACCGATGAACGATTTGCAATTGCAGTGTTACAAATGTATGAACAATGCTGTTTCATAATGACTCGGTTCAAATGCTTCAAAAGGCACAAGGTCTGCTCGGCTGAACTTGAATGTGCAGTCTGCGGTGCATAAAGCAAGCATAAGGCCAACTGTCTAGCAATGAGCCTTAACCTAATAGAATGCAAAACCCAAGGCATTAAGGATAATACATGTTCACAGGGCAAGTGAGCCTGACAAAGAAACAAATACAGCAAACAGAGTGGCTCAAAGTGGATGACCACTGAATTAGACCCATTTCAAGGGCATCTGCTCTTGCCAAGAGTTCTTGTAGAGAGCACAGGAGAAAAAAAAAAAAGTAGTCCAAAGGAGGGGCTAAAACAAATGATCTGTGAAGAAAAAAAAAAAACAGAAAGAAAGAAAGAAAAACAGGCAAAAAAAAAAAATAGAATATGGTCTTCTGGAAAATAAATAAGTAACAACCATATGTACAAGACTGTTTATGTGGAGAAGAGCTTCATGTACTTACTGGGAAATCGGCACTGGCAGAGGCATCAAAAGCCTGCGCTGAGAGAAATAAGTCTGCGTTCTGCCAGTATTGTTCCTGAGAGTGGTGCTATTATTTCAGTGTTTTCTTTTTTTTTTGTTTTCTTTTTTTTTTTTTTTTTTTTTTTTTTTTTGCCGCTGCACATATCATTTTGTATTATTTTGTATTTTGCATTGTAGCGTAGCACTGTAGCACAGTGTGATGCAAATAAGCTCAGTAACATGGTTACCCCTTACAAAACTCTCCCAAAGGATTTGAGACTCTGAACACAAGTCTCACTCCCCGCTCTCTCTCCACTCAGCAGTCTTGAGTCTTCCGTCTCTCTGATCTTCTCCAGACAAAAATGAGACACAGCAGTGCAAACAGAGCGAGCCAGTCCCACACCACTATTCCCTCTGCTACTTGAATAGATAATGCTTTCTCTTAACTTTCTTTAGTCCTTTGAAAAAAAAAAAAAAAGAATGCATCAGAGACTAAATATTAATTCTCCCTGTCACTTGGCAAAGTAGCAGGAAGCTTGATGCATGGAGCATACAATTATGTGTTTTACAATGATTAAGGCACACATAAAGGCCTTCTTGTGGTGCTTTGAACTCGCTACAGAGTTTTGAGCAGTGCTAGACTTATTCCCCCTACACTGTTGGAGACTGATCCTAAAAGACAACATTAATGAAATACATAACAGGTAAAGACAATGGGATTAGCGCTATCTAAACAGCGCGGACATCTCATTCTGTGTTGGCAGGTGTGGGAGAATGTAGCTATCCACTTTTCCTCTTCTCCACATCATGAATCTCCTTTAAAGAAATGCCAATAGATTTGATCGCTTAATGCCCAACACCCCCCCCCCCCCCCCCCCCAACGCTCCCTATCCAGCACCGTAAAGATGTGTGCATGAAAAAAAAAAGAAGGAGAAGAAGAAGAAAAAATCAAGGAATGACATTGACAGAGGAACTGCTGACTGGCATGGCTGTTTGTCTTTTGATGTGCGAGATCAAATCAATGTGCATGCTCTCTCAGTATGAGGTGGAGAGGCTGGATTAGTATGCTTGAAGCCTCCAGTGCTGAAGGTGCCTGCTTGGCCTAAATCATTAGTGTTTATGTCTGTCTCTCTAAATGATAAGGATTTACCAGTACAGGTTTCAGCCCAAAACTGGAAGAAAACCTTTCTGTAAAAGAAATGAGATGTGTCTTTCACCATCTTAATTTTTAACCGACGACGTGGGATATGGTAAAACAAATACAGGAAAATAAAAGTTTTAAAAGGTTAAGTGCTTCAAACTGTCTCTCAAAGGAAAAAAAAACATGAAGTAATTCCTTTACTAACAGTCATGTACTGAAATTAATATTGAAGCAGAAAATGGCTGTTGCATTGTTGTTGCCAAGAGTTAAGTGTTTTTTTGTTTTGTTTTTTTTTCTCTCAACTTCATATAGTATATATACAGAGATGAAGATCTATGATGGGGGTGGGGGGGGGTGTCCTTAAATGGCACAGGTCTGTGAAATAAACATTAGTTATATAAGAAGTACATACTTATTTTTTTAATAATTAAACTACTGTACTTGATCCAGGCATACACTTAAAGAACTGATATGTCATGTCGACTAACGTGTCTTGAAATAAATAGACACACAGTACATCAAGTAGACAATAAATGTCACAGATGTGGTATCATATTTGAAAAGAGGTCATAAACAGCAACAGTAATGAATTAATTCATTCTGCTGAGAAAAATAAATCTAAATAAATAAATAAAAGTGTACATGCATATACACATACATACATACATACACTAAATACTGACTACAGTCAGACACTTTTAGGGGAGGTGCCCATGAAGTACATTGCAACAGTTTATCTCCAAGCATCAGACTGTATTAAGCTGAGAGAAGTAGTAAGTTTGAGATTCAGGAGAAGTACAGTGCTTTTCCACTACATTTGAATTCATAGGACTTGCTTGTAACTCCATGCTAATGATCAAAGTTGAGGGAGAAAATCTCCTGAGTGCAAGTTATGAGGACGAGATGAGCAGAGAGAGAGGGAAAGAGGGAGAGAGAGAGAGAGAGAGAAAATGCTTTTCTACTTGGCTTTGAACACTTTTACACTTTCCAATAAGCTTTGTTTTATAATTGGCTGAAATTAATCTTAGGGATGTAGATGCCTGATTTGCATTCATTAAAACTCAACCAAAGAAGTCATGCTTAATTCCAATCAAATTTGCTTAATTATGCATGGCGAGAGATTCCCAAATGAGCAGAGGATTTTTGTTAGCCCCCTTTTTTTTTTGTTTCCTATAGCAAATAAAATGTAATGAAGCTGTCTTTTTGTGTTCGGCTGAATGTTGAGGAGCAGAGCACGGGAGTACCTTCAGCCTCTGTTGAAAAAAGTATTACGGCTAAAGTAATTATAGGAATCTGCATTTTTCATTGTTAATTGTTGATGTCAGCGTCATTAATTTTAATTTACAGCAGGCAATAAAATTAAGAATACTTTGTGCTGATGTTTTAAATCACGCTGGTGAAAGAGATGCATTATGCAACTTAAATTTCAAGATGATATTGATTGGAGTAGATAGCATTTTCTATGAATCTTAAATAGGCAGATGAAGTGAGAGAGCTTAAGACATCACTTTTCCACACTATCACTGCGCTGGAAAAAGGACAGTGACAATACATTCAAAGTCACCATCTATATGCCCTGCTAAACACTGTCATACAGTAAAATGAAGTACAATATAAATTACCAGAACAAGCCCTGACACAATACTGTGTATTTTTTTTTCTTTCTTTCTTTCTTTCTTTCTTTCTTCATTAGGTTTGTTGGCAAATCAGAAATGGCAAAGAAAAATTGCACACAAGGTGTGCTAATTCAAACACTGTATGCAGCAATATCTTGAGGTCAATCAATATTTTCAATGGTTATAAATTTGAGGGAGAAAATAAATCAGGTCATTCCATATAAATTTCTGTAAAATCTGATACTGAGGTCAAACATTCCATATCTCAACTGTGTGTCTTACAAAGTATGTGGGCTTTGGCTTCTTAACTAGGAATGATTTAGTCTGTGTCTATTGTGTAGGGGGACAACACAATGTGCTTCCACCAACATGATTTGATTAATAGCTTCTTTTCTACTTTGGTGTACAGGATATATCCAGCAGCAAGGAGCTGTGGTGCATTGTAGTTGGAAAACAAAGGAAGAATAAAATTGATCTTTCTGCAAACAAAAATCAATGAATGGTTATTTCCTGTTTCATGCATGTTAGTCCAACTGCCTTGCACAGTCATTGAAATTTCCTAATTTTTTTTTTATTTTTTTAATTTTTCTATTTTTCATTTGTATGTTTTAATTATTTGTTTATTTATTCATTATTTTTAAAGGGGAGGGCGGTGGAGGGATGGGAGGGGGTGTTGCTCAAGGACAGCAAGGTCTTTGAGGTTCACACAACAGTTTGATTCAGTACTAATTAAATTCGGTTCTGTCTATCTGAACTTTCTCCGACGTCTAAACTTACTCCTTCCTTTTTTCATTTATGAGTTTACTGATGTTTAAAAACTTGTAAGACAACTGAGGAATGTGAACATGTCTATTCACAATAGGTTTTTTCATTTTTGTAAACAAGGTCATCCTCATGGAATAAAACAAACGTTACATCCAGGTAAAGATGTAATTCCCAGGCTCACACGTTCCCTGGTCTGATTTATGTCAAAAAGCCTTGTCTCTACCTGTCGTGAATACAAGACTGTAATTTCTTGGAGGTGATTGTGTTGCCATCACAAAAGCTTCTCCTTACAATTGTTTTGCTCAAGACTTGGAGAGATGCCCAAAGCTTTTTTATTACTCAGCCAGCTCCAACTATCAGCTCCATTTTCCTTTTTCTGCTTTTTCCTGTCAGACATCGAAACAGGTCACTCCAGTGTTAACAATGAGGGTGATTTCATTTGACTTATCACATACACTAAGTGCTTCACCAGGTGCCCTGACTTTGATCCAATGCTCTTCCTGAAATGGACTTCCTAAAATAGGCAGTAAACAGCCTCGGGTATATAGTCATCCGCTCAAACTCTGAAAAATTCTGGTAAAATAATTATATTACCACTTGTCTCTGTCTCTCTGGACTGGAGTAAGGGAAGCCCTCCACGTCACTGTCCCAACAAACATGTTCCCTAATGCAGGGCATAAAACAATAGAGGGATAACAACAGTGCAGTCATTCATTGCAATATTGAGCATATTGGCAGGAAGCAGTATGAATAACCAACCATTTACACTGGTGCTGGATAGTTTCAGAAAAACAAAGGCCACTTATATGAGTTTTGGGGAAATTACCCTTCACGACCATTTTGTCATTCATTCTGCACAATGCTGAAAAACTCAATTAACTGAACAGTATTCTGAATGAGAGAAAATAATGCAGATACTTTGCTGCTCTTACTTTCTTAACTATTTTTTTTTTATCATTGAAATTGCTTAAAACTATATGGTCAACAGCGCTGAATACAAAGGCCTAAGATTAAATCTATTATTTGAGAAATCATTTTGTGAATAATTCATTTCGAAAGGCCAGATAAGAAATGATCAGCAAGGAAATTAATTGTGGTGATTTAATAACATTTGACTGGAGACAATGGCGGCCTCGTGGCACTGTTTCTGCAGAAAAGACCAGGTTCAAAAATCAAGCCGAATGATTCATTCACACGACTCTGGCTGTTGAATTTGATGGATCATTCCTAAAAGCATCATTGCTAATCTTCTGTTCCTTTTTTTTTAGGTTATTCACAGATCAGTGAGTTTTCCGGCTAATCCCGGTTTTGATGCTCCTCTGTCTGTGTTCACGGTATTCATCATATCTTGACAAGAGGAGTCCTTCAGACGACAAATAACCTTCAGCGAGGGCTAGCGAGCAGTAGGTGTGCAGTTATTTTGGATACGTATCACAGCAGAGTATGAACACAGCAGGAGATGTATTGTGTCCTTGTTGGCTCAGGGAATGGTCCCCTTTCCAGTTCTTCTGAATAATCACTCTGAACCTTAGCCATGCCTTCGACAACTCAATCAGACAGCACTCTACCTGTAAAGTGGCTGGGTTGATTTGATTGCCATTTTTATTGGATCCCACGCCCATAAATCAAAGCAATGGGGACGGCTCTATAGACGTGACCACTCGTCATTCCCTAGTAGCCTTGGAAACATTGTTTCGTGAGCAGTCCCGCTGTCAGTGGAGGTAAATCAGGATTTGGAAATTCCTCTCCTTCACTAGAAGGAGCTTGAAGTTAAATCATCTCGAAAATTGATGTCACTATGCCAAAGTGGTTCACCCTATCCCTCGACAGAGCCCTATCATCTTGTGTCAATGTCAGCATTTTTGCCCTTTTCTTCATAAAGTGGCTTTTCCACTTGAAGAACTACTGCACGGCTACGCAACTACTACAGGACACTTATGCTACAGCAAATAACTCAGGGCAAAAACTTTTATGCAAGTCATTCCACAGAAACTCTACCGGCACTACCCAGACCAGTGTGCACAAAGGGGTGTTAAGTGTTGTTACTTTTCACTTTTGCTAGAAATGTACAGTGATAACCTGGTACATGAATTATTACATCGATATTTCAATCCTTTTAAAACAGTAAACAGAGACTACTTGACAATGTGGAACATGGCAATGTTCAGTCAATGTCATGAGGCATTGCTGAGGGTGAAAGACGGAATGCAGGGACTTTCAGCAAAATTTTGGAGATAAGGAAGAAATACGTTATGTGCATTTACATCAAACATTCCACTTTCAGGCAACTGGAGGTTATGTTGCTGAGTTGAATTAATGAGTAAACCAGTCATATAAACTTTGTAGGGACATTACTAGCACAGAGGAGATGGAAATAAAAAAAAACTTATTAATGCCTCTTTGAATGACAAATGCAGATGAGCTGATAATTAGACAACTCTTTACCTGGACATTGCATTAACTTTTCCCTTCATAGTAAATAAAATTCAACTGTTTACAGAAGCCAGAGGTCTTAAATTTGAAAATATGCAAATCAAAACAACTCAAACTTTTTAAAAGTGAGTCCCACAACTGTAAATTATGATTAAAATAAAACAGAAATATTTCTTCTCTGTGTGCATGATCAAATCAGAACAAATAACTCACTAATTGTACAAAATGTTTGAATGAAGTGTAGTATTTTATTTCTTAAGACAACTGAGATTATTTTGACAAGGCGTGGTTGCCAACTGATAATTTCCTTGAAGATACTACACTACATCAGCCACTCTAAATCAGTCAAAGCATAAATATCATTTTGTCTGTAAAAGAAATTAGAGAAAACAACAGCTTTGAAACTCACTGGAGCTCTATTGAGATGTCCCTTCAAGCCAAATGTCAGAAGTGGAGACGTTAATGATACGCTAAGGAGTGAAAATTACCATCTCGGATACGTCCAAACCAGTAAACTGGTAAACAAGCCGGCCGTTAGGAGCACGGATGATTTGAATCAACAAGGGTGAACAGAGAGGGATACTCTCTGCATTAGTTTTAATAGGAATAGATTATAGAGGGATTTTGCGATGTGACCTTCAGTGCACTAATTGAAATAGTATTCGGAGTCAGCAGTGGAGTAATCAAGTTAAACACAGAATCATAAATCATCATGAAAAGTGCTGTCACAACTAAGCCATTAGCCTTGTGCGCGCGCGTGTGTTTTTTTTTTTTTTCCTACCCCCGCACATGCTCATGAAAGTATCTGCCATAGCGATCTGTAGGTTAATAGGAACAGAACTGGCATTTAAAGTCTATTTGGATCAAATGTACTGTGAGCTAGAAAGTAGAACTTTGCTAATTTGCAGGTAATAAGAATTGATGTGGTTAGGGTTGGGGATACCTGAGCCGACACTACTGAAGCAGAAGTCTGTTGGGGCTTCTGATACATTACATGTATATGACCTTTCCTCTATCCAGGCTGGCATGATCTTGACATGTTCCTTCTGTTTTGGGGCCAACAGGTATTGATGTTGACATTTTCTGGAGTATAAAAGCTACGGGTTGAATTATCATGCCGTGAAATAATTACCTCTGGTTTCGAGTGTTAATTAAATCAGTTTTCATGGAATTCTATGTGACCAGTAACCTCTACTCACGATGTGGATATCCTCTTAGAGGGAAAGTGTGCCTATGAATTTCAGAATCATGCAACTCAAGGACACCAGCTGTGTTAAGGAGCTCTGGCTGTCTTCAGTGGAGAGTCGCCTGCTTAATAGCTGAATGGAGTCTGTCCTTTATCTAATATTGATTGAAAAATTGCTGCTACACTAATAAACTATTTACTGTACAACGATCAGCCAGTGCTCTGGAGTGGCGCATGGGGTAAATGTACTGTAATTATTGTTCTATCATAGGGCATTGTATTACACTGTGGTTCTGAATATTGGTGGTATGTCAAAGTTTACAATGTCTTTATTGGTATCAACAAGTGCTCAGGGAGTAAATAGCTTTTTAATTGTTGCAAAGTGAGCAAATTAGATACTAAACAGTCGGTTAGCGTCAATGAAACGTCTTTCACACAACAATAACCAGCAGACTTGTCAGGACTCTGATAAGAGGTTGATCTTGAACGCTTACAAGGCATTAATCAAATAGCAGGTCTAATTAAAAAAGCTTTAAACAAGGCTTTTTTTTCAGAATGTTGCTCAGGTATTGCAATAATTTTTGATCACCCAAGCCTGGAAGACAAATAATTAGAACTGCCACACTATTCTGATGAGTGATGTCAGAGTCTTAGAGTGACCTTCCCACTGCTAATTAATTTTCATCCCAAGAAAAAAGACCCTGTTGTTGCACATTATTAATTGAGTTCATGAAAAGATGCGGCTGATTAATTTTTGTTGATAATACTTGTCATTCTCAGGAGCGTTGGTAATCATTTTATAGGTTTTTGTTTTAGTGTTTTTCAAAGTTGATTCAAGTCATCTGTGGAGTGATTAATTTGTTTTAAAAGCAGCTCTAAGCTGGACACAGGGAGCTAGGAGTCCATTTAGTGGTAATTAGAAGTATGCAGCTTGTCTCTGTGAGCACATTGACTGTATACCAGCACAGGGCGATGAGTTTATGTTAATCATCTGCCACAGTGTATCAGGCTCAGTTTGATCCTTAGCAGAGGTAACATCACTCACCAACAATCACTGTCAAACACATTCATCACACGTTTAATTACACACTATGTGTTAGCTATTATCAGCATGTATTAGCTAACATTTGGAGGAGTTTATGAAGTTTATAAAACTTCAACCAGCCATTTTACTTTGCCAAGAAACAATTAAAGAAAAAAAATAATATGATTATGTAGGCTGTGAGTGACATTTCTAAAAAGAAAAAGAAAAAAAATCAAGGTTCTAAGCAAAAAAAAAAAAACAAGGTTCTAATTTAGACAACTTGCCTCTGTGTGAAAAGGTGAAGTATGCCTGAAAAATGTTGCATGGACATCCATTCGTGACTGTTCATGCTAAGCATGCATGTGTTTAAAAAAAAAAACAAAAAAAACATAGCAGTTCATAATTTATCTGAAGATTCTCAAAGTCATTTTGAAATGCAAGATGTCACTGAACCCGTAAAAATGCAGCCCTTAATGAACACATTGTCAATCCCTCAGTATTGTTCTTGACAGTACAAATTTATAAGAATAGCATAGATTGTCATTGTGAAATAATATTAATAAAACTGTAATTGTACTGAGGAATATCATTGGTTTGACACATTCGGCATCATAGAATAATATCTGTGGACTAATAAACAGTATTCTCTCCTTAATTGCTGCCACAGTTTTTATTTTGCAGACAACATGGGTGTCCGCAGCCCATAGCCCTGCAAGTCTTGAAAATATAATGATTTAAACTGGATACATATATTTTAATTAATTCTCATGTGAATTGCTTACATATCAAATACAGGGACACACAGACTTTATAGGAGCAATTAATGGTCTACAGTATATAGAGTACAAAAAGGTGCACTTGAGATCCAGTTTAATTGTCCTTTGTGAACACTTTAAGTACAGTAAAAAAAAAAAAAAAAGAAAAGAAAAGAAAAGAGAGAAAGAAAATTAAAGGCAAAAAGAGGGTGGGGGTGGGGAGAAGTTTTATAAGATCCCTCTGTTAAAAACACAAACAAACAAACAGAAAAAAATTAAATTAATCTATTTCAGACCTCTCCATAACTGAGACAAACAAAAATGCATTAATTATTCATTTGATTCAAATACTGTTTGAGTAAGTATTCAAATGATAAATTACAAACAAATGCAGTTTCTCATTTTTTTTTTTTTTTTGCACATAAGAAAACGATTGGGGAGCAGTAGCCTACATGTGTGTATACAGTGAGGGAATGGCCCTGTGACCTGGGGACCAGACGGAGCAGGAGCTGTCGAATACCAGCAGGAGTCTTAAAAGAGGTATGAAGTAAATGCTGTTGCAGCTGCTGGAGGAATTCAAAAGCAGCTTGTGAAGCATGAAAAAGAATACTCCCACATAGACCATGTCCAACATAGAATCAACACTGGATCATACAGTCCACTTAAGCACAAACTACATTGACTTACTACACAACAACTTCAGCTGCTGCTGGATCTACGGTGAGTGAGAAGAGTGGCACTACATAGCAATGCAGTCCTCTAATATCCCATGATCTGCACTGACAGTCCTGCTGGGACAGGATTGGGCTGCACAGGCTGTGGTGAGCTGAATATTTTCACCTTAGCCTACATCTCACCCAACTAAACCCTATCCTTGTAATGCAGCTATTTTGTGGGCTCAGTGCATGAGACAACTTGACCCAAATATATAATATTGCATTTGTAATAACCGATGACAAGCATTAAATTGAAAAAAAAAGAAAAAAGTAAAAAAAAACAAAAAAAAAAACAATGACGTTCAACTAGGTCAAACTCAAATTGAGATTAAAAAGTAGCACGGTAGCATATGTCGTATTTGTCAAATGTTGTGTCACAGAAACCAGCATTTTAAAACAACAATTTTAGAATGCTATGTGCTTCAATTTGATGTAAATGTTAATCTATTTTTCATTTTCACATTGCACTTTTATGCAGTCATTTGCGAGTAATTTATGTTCCTTTGCAAATTATAGTCAGTATTATGTATTTTTTAACATTCCATTCATAATCTGAAATGCAGGTGTACAACCCATTTCTTCAGAGCATAGTCTTTGTACTGGAGTAACCTCTAAAGACATACAAAGTGAAAGGCCTGATTTGCATTCATCTCTTATCATAAACTCATTGGATTGGTGGAAATTCTTGGTGGTTGGCATATGGTTGAGGCATCTGCTTTCTGTAAATAGTCAGCTGATTCTGCAGAGTTTTTTGGGACACAGTCCAACAATGGGCTAAGTCCATCTTGTCGTATCACGATGTACATGTATTCAAGACAGCATCTGAAAGTGTTTAAACTCCATGCTGAGTGCTTACCATGAGCTTTCACATTGTTGGTGAAAAATAAATATATAAATCGCTAAGTAAGAGCAATCATGATTTCATGATGGTCATAAATTCAGTCAGAGATTAATGTTGGTTTGGTATGTTTACATATCTTAAAAACGTGAACTTTACTGTGCAGAGTTTGAAAATATCCCAAAAGTAACTTTCTCTTCAACACAACAACTAGCCTGGGATTATCTGATCCAAAATCTGTTCTTAGAACATACATTTTATTTTTGGTACATTTGGTGAATGTGCAGTTCCCAACATGGGCTAGAATCAGCAATCAAGATCGATCAGGTTTCGTCTGACTCATCAAACATATGTAATCCATACCACAGCGTCTCTCGCAACAAAATGACTTAGGTTCTGTCTTTCAGCACCCTCCACTGGCAAAAAAGTGTTCCAGTAAAGAAGCACATCTCTTTTTAAAGAATATCCATGATAACACATTCAGCAAGAACTATGGGGCTCTCACAGAGTCATCCATCAGGCATACACCTAGCATACTTCATATTTTCCACTCTAACCCTGCGAACTGTACTTACCCCATTACTCCCCCATCACTGAACGCTCAATCATCTGTAATTGTGATCGCACATCATCCTTTAAAAAACAGCTGCTGCAAATGCAATCTAAATCTCGACTTAAAAGGAGCAAATGGAAATCCCATTCCTGAGAGCTCTTAAATAAACAATGGGCATCTACAGCATCACTCCTATCAGTAACCTCTATCCTGCGGGGACAAGGTTAACATAGGAGCTCTGCAAAATGGTGGTCCCAAAATAACAATCACAAAGACCCCTTCACCAAACAACACAATCAAAAAAAAAAAAAAGCCGGCCCTGCGTTGCCTCATTGTTTAATTTTCTCGTCGCTATCTAAGATATCACGGTGCACGTTCTTATCTTTGACCCTCAGCTTGTTGCTTTGTGACGGCTTCCTTTGAGATTCCCGATGACCTTGAGGGGGGATGTCATTAAACCCTGACCCATTTGGTGATCTCCTCATGTGGAATGCATATGCCGAACGGGAGCCATCTCCTTGCACAGTAGGGGTGAAGTGAAGTACTTACAAAAATATGACTTGACACGCTTTATCAAATGGGGAAAGATGAAGACAAAACAGCTGCTGCTGCTGTCGTAGGCAATCTGCCTGTGATTGAATAAAAGTGTCAGAAAAAGGGCCGCTTGATGGTCTTTTGTTCTCTCACATCCAGCTTGATGTTAGTTTGAGCTGTCAGGAGGGAATCACAGCTGTGTGATTTATCAATACTGGAGTGACCTTGTAGCCAGTGGCGGATGAACATACAGCGCCTCTGGATTATACTGCTTCAAATGCGCACTATATTTCTCCATATTCTGAATATGTGCAGTGCTTCGCTGAAGAGGGAGATTTGTTTTGTTTACGAACTCTGTGAGGCCCACTGAAGAAAAAAAGAAAAACACTTCACAATTTCTGCCCTGGCAGTTTGAAGATTATGATTAAATGCATTTTCAAATGTAAAACTAAACAAAATTGTATTAAAAGATTTCCTTTTTGGACGTATTGTAAACTGCCCAAGTTTTAAGAAGTTAGGAATTAGTCCTAATAAGTCCTTTACTTTTTGTCAAGTAGGCATTTGATAACACAAATTGTTTGCTATGTAAAAGTTTTGAAACATATTTGCATTGTTGCTTTCAAGATGAACTAGGACACCTGCTTCATTAAAGAGAACATGTTTTCTTTTTTGTTTTTCTCTTTCGCTCTCTCTCTCTCTCTCTCTCTCTCTCTCTCTCTCTTCCCTCAGAATGTGCACCACTGTGATGAAGCAGATGTTATATTACCAACTGGCACATTCATTACTCCCATAAACCCATCTGTGGAATCACTTTTCATGCTAATATTGCAAGAATCTGCATAAATAAAGTTCTAATTAATACCTTTAAACAAACCTTCGGACTCTTTGATATTAAAGTGCTCTTAATTATTAAAATCAGGTAAAATGCACAAGTAAGTGATTAAGAAACATGGGGATTTTTGTTCTCCTAACAGACCTCTTCAAAAAAAAAAAAAAAAGCAGCATAGTAATAGTAATACATATTAAATAACAGGAATTATTCTATCATGAACTAAAATAGCAGTAAATTAATACAATGTGCCACACAAATGAAATGTTAAGTTATATGAACTCGACCCTGTCTGATATTTACAGTGTAATATTAAATATGATATATGACAGTTATGCTGTTTAGAGGACATTTGATTGAAAAAACAGGGCTGATATGCTTTGTTTCCCCCCCCAAGGAGCATCAACATTTTTAATGCTTTACTAGGAATGACCTGGGAAGAAAGTTTCCCAAACAACATTAAGCAATCTTATAGATGTCCTTTGTTGTAATATTTCTAATGCAATCTGATTAATGTCACCCCCCCCCCCCCCTTCTCTCTCTCTCCCTCTCGCTCTGTCTTTCTGCCGCTCTCATTTTTTTGCTTGGAATGTAAAACATGTGGCTATGAATTCCTTTGGAGCATCCCATTGATTGGCAGGTCTGCTTTTCAAGGGATGCTGATCGCTTTAATCATGAAGGTGCCTCTTTGTTCTGAATTCATTGACTTTGGAGCCACAGAACAGCTTATTCTCTTAAGTCTTCAGCATCCATTTTGGGCTCTATATGTTTAGTTAATGGATTTCTCATAACAGTAAATAACCCTGCTGATTTACTAATTGATATGCACAACAAAAATACGATAGCTAAATGATTTTCTGTGCATGCTGCCAAACGCAGACAGCACAGGAGACAGTGGAGAGGAACAGAGGCTGATAGAGACGGCTTTGTATAGCGTCTCATGCTGAAAGAATGCAGACTATGGCTGTAGTGGAGGAACTGAGGACAGATCAGTTAATGGCTAAAATGCTCTTTCTGCCTCTACTGAACCACAGGGTCAAAATCTACTTGTGAGTTCACATTTCAATGATATTATTTCAAGTCTGTATTGGTTTAAAAAAAAAAAACAACAACAACAACAAAAAAAAAACCTCTTAGAGTTTTCCAGTTCCCAGTTTAATTCTCAAATCACATGAAAAATATATCATTAAATACTTAGCACTCTTTAAATAGTTATTCATAGGGACATAGCGACACATACAGCATATTTTGATTTTTGTAACATTAACAACTGGAACCTACATAAATTACAAGAAATTATAGTACGAAATCAAAACCAAGCAGGTGTAATCAATGTAATGTTGTAAAGTTGTACTGTCAGTCTAAGTATGTAAATGGTTCATCGGCCTAATAAATTATACATATCTGTCTCAGCATTAAGCTGAAAGGTATCCAAGTGAGTTTGATATGAACCTTATATTTAAACCTTGGTCTAACATCTGAGGGCAGACCGATTATGCATTAAAATGAAGAATGTTTCTTGAGTTCAGTGGGTCTGTCTTTAAGAATCTATCATGAGATTGAATTCTTGTGCTATGGTTGGAAATCAAATCAGCATAAGGCAATTTCGCATCAGTTTCAAATTCAGAAGATCAGATTTACTGTCAGAAGACAAAGTCTGTGTATCGGTAGTTTAATATTCTCGGTAAGTCAGGAAATAAATACTTTTATTTACATGGCATTTGTGGAAAAACATTTTATGTGCAAAAATAAAAACCCCGTCCAAATATCTAGAATTAGTTCTTCGTCAAGCAGCGTCTCTAACCACATTCGCTCTGTTTAAGACATCTAAACACCTGCACACCGATTGAAACTACAACAATACATTTAACTTCCACCCACATCTTTCAGTAAAGCGTATCTCATCTCTACAGTCTAGAACACCAGCATCTGCATTTGCCCATCAGCACTGAATAGTGGCTTGATTATTTGGGATTTTGGACACTATTCCAGCGTGATGATGTTTTTCTCCATATGATCTAACAGTTTGGACAGATGTTTTCCAGCTTCCCCTAGAATGCTCATGAGCCAACAGATTCCTTTCCTTGATAAATAGACCCAATGAAAATACAGAGTTTGTAATAGTGATAAAGCGACCTCAGCATAGACTACATACTCAGAAAACAATGAATGAGTCACTACACATGTGCCTGCATGTGCTTTTGAGAAACGTGCAAACAAGCAGATAATCTCAGATTTTGCACAGCTGAAGGTACACTCACATATTACAATGTTCTCAATGTTATTTTTTTTAATTTTATTGATTTTATTTATTTATTTATTTTGATGTACAGGTAATATTATCCTACAGATTACTCAAATGTTTATTTCATAAAATCACCAGACTATTTCAGATAAACTATTTTTCCTCAAATATCTACAGAGTTATATAATGTTTGTATAATGTTTACAATCAGACCAAACTTATTCAGTGATGTTTTCCTCAAATATCTACAGAGTTGTGTAATGCGTAATGTTTACAGACAGACCAAACTGATTCAGCAGAGTTTAGAGAAATTCACAGCATAGGTAATACAATTATGTTATCCAGTAGCTGTGATTAAGTCATCGACCATCAGACTCGACACTTCATACTGTAAATCCAATATTTGAGGACAGCCAACTCAGTGAGACAAGCAATAAATGACATATAATATTCTGATACAGTTTCATCAGTATACTGTGGTGATCTAATTCAACACTAAAATAAATTCAATTGCCTATGTCTACTTAAACCTCACAACTTTTAACAAGACCTGGAAAACTTCATCACACAGAAGGAATTACTGTAATGTGAACACTGTTTGAATCTGGTTACACAACACACCTGATGACTCCCCATCATTTTGTTTCTACCAGTGCTCAGCGAGTAAGCACTTTCCACCGTCAGATGAATCCTTTCAGATTCTCCCTCTCTCTCTCTCTCTCTCTCTCTCTCTCTCTGAAACAAGGCTGGGGTTGTCTGGCCACTGGAGCACCTGCAAGGTGCAAGCTTTGCTTCAGCTCACTGTCTCGTTCGAGTCAATAGGCAATTATTTCAACAGAAGATAAAGCACTGCCTACATCAAACGCTAGACATTCCATGGGCAGATTAGCCAAAATTATGTTTTATTATTTTGGCTTGCGTGGATGAATTGGACTCTATCTGGTCTTCATTGTGATGAAATTTGAGACAGTTTAAATAGCTGTGGTATGTTTGGAGTTTGGATAATGCTTAGTCTCCTTTATGAGAGGGCCAGCAGCAGGGTCAGATTAATAAATGAACACTGAATGCCTTTCACTGATACTATCCCTTCTCCTTGTCTTCTTTGTACAAGCTTGCAGAAAGGTTAAATTAAATTGGCGTAATAAATGTTTGGTTTCAGCAATGCGATATCACTAAGAATCAAACAAACAATGGTTAGCCCTGTACAGTCAAGATTAGAGAAAGGGAGGGAAAAAAAAGAACAGAAAGGGAAAGAGGGTGTGGGAGTTTGCTGGAATGCATTTTGTACATTAGAAACTGAGTTGTTTTCACTTAAACATCAATTATAGTGGGGACTTGAAAAACAATTATATTGATGAATGCTTTTGGAGTTACAGTAATTAAATTATTCCATTTAATTAACAAATTATATTGAACTTCTCCCTGGAGAGTGACATTAGCCTCATCTGCTGTTTTACAAACAAGGGCAGAATAATATTGTGTACTGCAGGAGCAATCAAAGGGAAATGAAATTGTGTTAGACCAGATACAGTGGTACAAACAAACCAAACACACGGTACACACAATTCTCTATTGTAAATATGGATCGAATCATAAGAGGAAAGAATTAGTGGATTTACAGTTTTCTTCTGCATTTTCAGTCAACTGGTTTAGACACAAACATCCAGTTGCTAATTACTTTTAGCTTTCAACAGCAGTAAACTGGTGCTTCAGTTAATTATTGTGTTGTCTGTTAAGTTTGGTAATTGAATTTCTATTTCAAGTACAATTGATAGGAATCTAAGCAGCTGCTTAGGAGCAAACCAGCATTCGTACTTGAATGTTACTCAAAGGTAAATGTTTATGATCTGATGTGGAATAAGAGAAACAGATATATTTTAATCAATGAATCAGTCGCGTTATCTTTCCTCTGTGCTCATCAACAAAGGGGGGGGGGGGTCGCAGAAGAAAAATGTTCAGTGTCCCATGATATGCGATTTGCACTGCTCAACAATTAGTGAATAGAGAATTTAGTAAATCACTCTAATCAATATTTTGTCGACATAAAAAGTACCCTTTTAAAATCAAGGCCACTCTGCCACCACTGGAGGTTGGAGTTAAAGCGATACATACATAAATGTTATACAACAAATTAATTCACTACGACGTAGCACAAATAATCTCAATATTTAAACAGACCAGGTTTGTGCAGTTCCAAAAACAGCATTGCTATGTAAGATTGAATAGATGTCTTTGCAGCGACTAAATATTGCCATCTAGTGGGAGACAACATTCTACTTCTTTTAAAAACTGAGAAACTGGGGTAAACTGAAGGTAAAGAATTAAGATTATAAATGTATTAAGGGGATAAAAACAAAAAAATACAGCTTGCCATTGAATAATGGATGTGTGATAAGCAGAAGGAGAGGAAATAATACCCGGAAAGTATTCAAGAGAGACCATGAAGAGTGTCAAAACGCTATTTTTCGTAAATGTTTCGTTAAGTCGTTGACTTTGTGTCCTCCCGCCAAACCAAACATTACGTTCTTAGAGTGCTCTGATACTTAAGTGAAACATTACACAAATAATAGACTACAACAGACATACTTTTGTATGTTGAGACAGTATCAATAAGACACTTACCTCTCCAGCTCTGTTTTCATATAGTTTGAGGCCTTCAGCTTTCAAACAAAAAGGTTTAGGAAACAGCTTCTGCTCTTGGGATACATCCCAAAAAGCAACCATCACCAAAACCTCATTCGGAGTCTGTAAGTCTCTGAAAAAAATACCTAGCAGGCAATGCAAAGTGGGCTCTCAGTTGACCATTTTCCTGTAGAGCAACTTTCTTTTACAGCAGGCAACTCTTTAACCCTGGCTAAGATATGATCAGTTTTAGTGTCTGTCAGACAAGCCAATCTTATAGTTTACAGGTTAGTACTTTATAGGGTCAGCGAGTTATAGGTTAACTGCTGGCATGGGTGTGTATTTTGCTGAAACGGACTCTAAGCTCATGTGAAGCTGTGTATAATTTTGCAGTTGGGGAACTGATAATTGATAATTTGCTATATTGTACTATCATCTATTCCATATTCTTGTCTGCTAAATTAGATAGACCCCTCTTTATTCCACTTTGGTAATTGCTATAGGGTTCATAATTGGAGCTAGCGATGCTGCATAACTTCAAACAGAGCCTTTGTTGAAACTTGTTGAAAGGATAAAAGTTTGTCTGTATTGATTGACCCAGAGTACAATCAGTCCTACTTACCTGTCGTTCTGTCTACGCCACGGGATCACAGCTTCCCTCTTTTTTTCTTTTATTATTTCTTGTGGTCCTTAATTAATAGAGTATTAATGCACAGCGCTTGTGTAGATCAGTTGGTAAAATCAATACCTTCACAGACAGTTCTTAGAATGGAGTTTATCTAACTCACAAGCTAGCACCAAAAACTATCAATCACAATTATACGACAACATTCCCCAGTAATTTTACACTTGGGCGTTTGAAATTTTCCACTTCAAGTGTAATAACTGTGATTAAAGGATGGTCTCCTCTAGCCTTGTGTCATTTCAGATTGAGTACTGGATTACTGAACGTTGCACCTCCACAATGTTGTGTGATTATGTGCTTTTATTTTATTTCATTTTATTTTTAGATGGATTTCTAGCAAATGGTTTTTAATACCTGAGTCAAACATGGTACCCACATGTGAAATAGAATGCTAGATTACAGTATTCAACTCTCTCTCTCTCTCTTACTCTCTCTCTCTCAACCTTAAGTGCATACAGAGAGGAAGAGAAAGAGAGAGAGGGAGGGAGTGAGAGAGAGAGAGAGAGAGAGAGAGAGAGAGAAACAAATGAAAAATGTGGGAATGAAATGATATTCTGTTAAATGCCAGCAAACCTGAAATGTCACTCCTAACGACTCTGTAATTAGCCCTGCCTTTAATCCAGCTGGCATTTAGATGTGCCACTCCTCTGATGTTATACAATTTCAAGAGTGAATACATGACCAGTGATATCTCTATTCATTAAAATAATCATGTAAATTTGTATGAAATCAACCTCTTCCTGACATAATTTAACCTGTATTGTTAGAGGGACTGCTATGAGATTGCTTGTATTATCACAGTAGAAGGATCAGTATAGTTTAAAGCTGACCACACTGAGAGATGAGCTTAATATCTCAACAACAAATACAAAAATACTGAGAATAACTGACAGTGGATTTCCATGGGTATAATAATGGTCATTTAAACTGGTCTGGTCCTAAAATGACTTATAGGCCATTCATATCCCTAGTCCTTTATCATTTTTAATCCAGACTATTGTTGCAACTGATATACTGACAAAAATGTTTTATGTGTAAATAAATTCCCATATAGAGAGCTGTATTTGCCATTACCTCTCTTGCACTGCGTGCGATGGTTTCACCTTGCGCAAAATGCTCGTGGTAAATCCAGTTAATCCAGTGGGCGTGTCAATCCGGATGTGATTCATTCTTCTACAGAAATCACAAGAGCTTCTTGGATTTAGATGTTTATTATCACTGGATGATTTGTGCAACAGTTCACCCGGCAGCTCAATTTTTGGTTGTGTGCCCTTAACTCTAAGGTCAACATAAACCTATAAAGTATAAAGCCATCTGCAATGTTAAAACCTTTAGAATATTACAGTAATGAGAAGGTCAATGCATGCCTTTGGCCAAATACAACAATTGTAATGTGTAATGTGCGCTTGGTAATTCTCAGTACCGCAGTTCCAGTCATGCTCGGTTTGCCTTATTTGTTCATGTCGATGAGGACAGACTGCAATGATGCTGTGAGCACATGCCTCACATTCTCTCAGATCTACATAGCAGTTGCTGGGCATATTCTGAGTTTTTTTTTTAAAGCAGGGAATGCTGATGGATGATATTCACACATAAGGATAACAAATGTACCAAGTCTAACAGATGCTCCCTATCTGCTATGATCCTCAGAATTTACAAAAGGCAAAAACGTTCCCATCTTAGCTTTGTCTGGTTGACTGTCATGCAACCTTTGGAAGTCTGTATACATATGTTGATTTCTGTAGAGGAAAAAAAAATACATGATGAAAGGAAAGTTATTGTGCAAATCACACACACCCACAGGGTTAGTTTAAATCAATATTCAGTGAATTTCAGTGAACAAGCTTTGTCCCAGTTCTCCACAGTTCTCCCATTTCTCGTGACTCTGCTGTCTTAATTAACATGACAATTTATACTTTGGATGAAGACACTGTTAGGCACTCACATTTATTAATTAATTTATTTTCTTGTTGTTTCAACACATGCAGGTCCCATTACATTTTAGTAACCTTAGTCAGAGAGGAATGAAGAAGTCATGTAAGAAGACTGGGAGAAGGCCTAGTCATTCAAATACATCAAATATTTATTTTCCCCAGGTCTAACACTTAACACATTCATGACCACACGTACACACACACACACACACACACACACGCACATTTCGTGACAGCTTGTCTTTCAGTGAACCTGCTGATTCATGTCAGTATACATGCTGGCTCATGTATAATACCTCATGTGCCAACAGGTCATTATCAGGATTAATCAAAGGCTCCAACAAGAAACCAGTGATATAAAGCAAGTTATAAAAGGCCACAGGGATTTTGCGAAAACAAAACAAGGGAAAAAAGAAAAAAAAAACATCTACAAGCAATGTTTGGCATTTGATGACTTTGTTACCTTCTCCAAAACCCTTCAAGCAATCTTTGTCACAAAATAATACTTTGTAAGCTCTAACCACTTCAAGTCACACTCTTCAAACCTGACTTCAGTTGCCGTAACTGACCACCTGGTTTAGTTACATGGACCTGTGCTTGCCTGTGTTTGCATGTTCAGACCATTCCTTTACTTGGGATTATGTATTATCCTCTATGAATGATGTGATTGGCTTTGTTTTAATGTCACGTTTCACTTACCTTGCCAGTACATGACTCTTACCACTGCTGGTTATTTTTATGTTCTCAAATGAGAACATAACATTTCACCTCAACTGCCCATCTGAACGGATACTTGAACAACTGAATACATTCTTATTAACATTTTCATTCTTTGACTAATAAATATACATCCTAAACCTGGGCAAGTTACAATATATTTTCATAAACTAGCACCATTTCCAACTAACTATTCTTAATATTTCCTTCTGGTTGGGTCTTCACTGTTTCCCCTGGCATAGTGGCATAAAGCATGCAGTTCACACAGACAGCTGCACTGCAGTCACACATTTTGCATACCAGCACATTTATAACCTGAGGCACGGAGATGGAGATATGGCAGAACCCATAACCAGCATTCAGTATTTAAGAGAAAGGCACTCTTTGGGACCTTCAGAATCACTTTGACCCTAAATCTGACCCCAAATTGCCCTGTTTAATGCTCTCCGCTAGTGACAGATTTTTTTAATTTTTTTTTTTTAATTTATCTACATTTTATAACATTATTCAATGACGAGGCCTACTGATAAACATGATCCTAAATACCAAGTCGCAGAAGTATGTTTAAAAGCTGAAGTTCGTTCGTAATGTACTATAATAAAGAAGTTAATAAACAATCAGCATAATATATCTCCGTACCTACAGTAATCAGATTTGTGTGTTAAAGAGGAGCTCAAAGTCTGTTCTTATTTACATCGGACAAAACAATAATGTAAATATCTGAATATACAACCGAATTGTTGTGTCTGTGAACGTCCAGCCCCGCCCCATCTTGAGGCATAGAAATAAGGCAGTTGCGTAATTTGTCATGTCAAACGCGAAATGAGACGATTGGGCGCTTGATAACAATCTTTACCCTCGCAATTTATAGCAATAAATTAACATTAACAAATTTCGAATAGACTAATGGTAGCTTAGCGTTTATGGCCACAGCTTTGTTAGCGAACAGCGCGGGTATCCCTCAAGGACTAGAGGAGCCGTTTTACATAGCATTCAAACCTGCACTGGCTGACGGGCTGCAAGGAGACGACAGGCTTCTCGACTTCAATACGGGGAGGACTACATTTAATGGCACACCATCAAACGACCACGTTCTGGTATGGCTTTATACACGCTATCAGATTTTTTCGCTTATTCCACTGATTGTCGCTCATTCTACCCAACTAGGTTTTAAAGAAGTAACATATTTCGAAGACTAAAATGTACATAGTTCGCGTCACATCTGTGATTTATCCTCGCATATAAATATTTTTCTTATTATTTTTTTTCTGTTGACGTTTTTCTGTGGTGGTTTTTGGTTGGTCGTTTTGTACTCTATTTGGACATTAGTGAATTGGGGTGAAACTTCTCAGCGACACAGACCTTAATCTGAAAACTTGCGGGAGCTATCTATGACAGAGGAACAGCTGTAAGGTCTAAATTCAGATATAGATTTTCATAGTTTATGGTTGGCACTGCGAGAGCTTTGAGGGGATTTCATTCATGTGCTTGGCAGACGTGAGATAGGTCCCAGAAGCATTTCATCTTCTGTGAAGGTGCTGTCTTCATCTATCTATGAGTTTTGCAAATTCAATATATAGAGTTTGCAGCAATGTTCATTATTCTGTGCACCATATTTAGCAATAGAAAAGTGTATGCCTTGATTGAGAGATGTAATGTTTTCAGCTATTGAATATCTGGGGGTATAGCATGGAGTAACAATATTCATAGAACCTACACGTAACCACTGCAATATATAAATATATATTAATATATTCAGTTTGGGTTGCGTGTTTTGTCAGCGATAAAATGAAAAAGTACATCCAGAGTAACATATCCTCACTATTTCATGGGTCATAATTCAGTCTCTCGATTTGTGTCTCCAGATTAATTCTGAGATGGAAAAATACCTAGCACCCCAATTCCATGGAGTGACAGAAGACAAGAAGTTCTGTCAGGACAGTTGTATGGCTATGGACCAATCCCTTGGCATGGGGCAAGGCTCCCCATATAGCATCAACATGAATGTCTTCCTGCCCGATGTCACCTACCTGCGAACTGGCTTATGCCGACCTGTGAGGCCTACGGTGCCCCATATAAAAACAGAATCTGTCCACTCTCTCAACTACAGCAGTTGCCCTAACAGTGTAGCAGCATCTGCTCCACACCCAGAGTTCTCAAATTCTTTCAGTTCAACTGCAGGAACAGCGGGCAATATTTTTATCAAACAAGAGATGCCATCTTTTGACTTTCAGGACGTTCCATTGTTCCAGCTTTTAAATTCGGACTTGGATTCACTTGTGCCTGGACCACAGCCGGGTATTGAGGTTCCCAATGCTGGATGCTCCTCTGTATCCACATTTAACAATGTTCATGTATCAGCCAATCAGGTTGGAGGGAGATCCATATGTAACATGGGTAGCAGTAGCTATTCCCCATCACCCCATCGGTTCGCTCAGCAACAGCAGCAGAAGGTATCTTATCTCCCACCGTCCCCTCCAAATTCAGAGCCAGGTAGTCCAGACAGACGTAAAGAACTCATCCAAAACCTTTCACCACCTCCATCTTATGCAGTAAGCATGGCCTCCAAAATGGTTGTGCCGGCACCAAACCAAGGGGTAACCATGCCAGCCCCATGTCAGGACCCGTCAGTCAGGTATAATCGTCGCAACAACCCAGATCTGGACAAAAGGAGAATACATCACTGTGATATACCAGGTGAGATGTACAGATGCAAACTACATGGGGTGCTTACACATATATAAAGAAAATAATTCCCTTAAAAAAAAAAAAATATTGTTTTGTGTAACACATAAGGAAAACGTCACATTTTTTTTTCAATTCACTACACAGGTCTTGTTTGATTCACATTACTTCAGCACTGTTATATTACTTTTTATTTTTGCTGAGTATTATAATGGTTTATGAGCTAGTACAATGAGAAAAACACTTCAGGTTTGTGATGTAACCTTCTTTTTGGGAGAAGCGTCAGGTGGAGGTTGGATTACACAATGACAATATCTTTGGGGTTCCTAGTTTGTCATGACATGTTAAACCCCAAAGGCAAAGGCAGGGTGTTTTAGGATTTAAGTATAATTACAGCCCAGAAGCAATCAAGATGGTGTAGTCATTCAAGTTTGAGATTTCACAGATGAAAAAGCATTTTATATGTATTTAGTATAGATAAATATCTCAGGAAACCTCTCCACTCCAGAGAACATATTTTTCCTAGTTTAAAGTGTATGAGCATGTCAGTGCTGGCAGGTCCATAAATGATTGGGTTTATGTAATTGCATATAACAACTGACATTTACTGCATTCTTTTGCATCAGGCTGTAAGAAAGTCTACACCAAGTCCTCACATTTGAAGGCCCATTTACGGACTCACACGGGTAAGACTTTTTTTTTTTATAATGAATCTTATCAACTGGTTTCTTATGGTGTCTAGCTCTCTTATTTCATGGCTTGCCTGTGATGTTGGCACACAGAAGTATGTCACAGGCATGCGTCTGCATTCTCCATGCCGCCTCAGAGTTGTCCAGCATTTCGGTCCCTGCTAACGGTCAGCGGAGGCTGTACACAATAACAATATGCTTTCATCGCCACCAAAGTCTCCTCAGCCCATTTAATATATTATAATTTACGTTTACCGTCTGTGGTTTTTATGCATAAGATGTTCAACATAAGAAAGAATGTGTCCTGACCGTTGAAACCGTATCGTGTCGTGTTTTATTTCAGGCGAGAAGCCATACAAGTGCTCATGGGAGGGCTGCGATTGGCGATTCGCCCGCTCCGACGAGCTGACACGCCACTTCAGGAAGCACACGGGGGCAAAACCCTTCCAGTGCGTCGTGTGTAACCGTAGCTTCTCACGCTCCGACCACCTGGCTCTCCACATGAAGAGACACCAGAACTAGAACCAAAACACTGTTCACTCTTTTAAACAAGACTGCAGGGAGCCAATAGGGAACTTGATTCATTTACTCTGGTAGTTAACAGTGTTAGAACTGGTAGCATTTGGATATTGACAATTCATCAGGTACTATAAAAAACAAGTTGAGCTGCCATCTTATAGTCTTGGTCTAGTAGTTTCCTCATCACCTGACAATTTTTCACTTACCAAAAAGGTATGTCTTTTTTATGTTATTCATGTTGTTTGAATCTTTTAAAGGTGCCTTTTGCCAAAGTTAAACAGACTTAGTGTCAAATAAGTTTAATGTTTTTCAAACGTGTTGAACTACATTGTCAAGTTTTATGTTTGTTTTGGATTGCTGCCATAAATTATAGCCCAAATCCAATAAAGCTGATACTAATGCTAAGCTGTGTTACCTCTTATCTAATTCAGCAGAAAATCATATCTCAGAAATACTTCACTCATAAATGCACAAATAGAGGATGTGTTTGAATTAGTGTTCGTGAACAGTGACATATACATTTCTGTAAACCACAGAGAAATCTAAGAAAATAACGAAAGAAGCAAAGGTTAGATTGATCTTTTTCTTACTGGTGACATTGGCAACATCCCGTGTCATGAATTGATAATGCTCACCTTTTATGATGTCAATCACAATTGGTTGTCCACTTTGTAAAGCATTTATTTGGAACTTAAACCACTGCATTTTGGTCAAATGCAATAAATGGTTAAATGTTGTATTATAACTGCATTTTTGTGGTAATAAGATCAGTTACATGCCTTTTTATTGGTTGATTTTATTTATCGCGAATGAGATGCATGGAGAAATTATGTGAGATGTTTGACATGGAGTTGTTATGGCTTTGCTTGTAAATGAACTGGGTAGTGTGTGTTTTTAAGAAGTCATGATCGGTCTTTTCTGTTCTTTAAATTTTACAGAGATGTGCCCACGAGACAATAGTATAGACATTAAGTAGGCAAGATCCGTTGAAGTTAATGAGGAAATTATGACATCAAAAGTGAACAAGGTTAAAGACTGTTTTGGGGGAAAGAATGGTGTCCATATGTGCAAATATATTGAATAACCAGAAGCAGGTATTTGATTAACAAAAACTATCACATCAGACTTATTCAGCTTAGCTTAATACATTTAGAAGAAAAGTACTAAAAATCTGTTTGTTAGATTAACTTTATTTTTCAAACTTTAAGATTTGTCACCATTTAGTCTGCTTTTAACCATAATTCGTTTGTAAAATCCAAGTGTTACAACCAATAAAATTCAAGTAAATGTTGTATGCACATCTTAAACTCAGTCTTTAGTTAGACCAGAACCAGAATATTTGTCCTGTCATCAACATTAAAAAGTTACAAACTCATCAATATTTATAAACTTTGGCTGCAAATTTAGTGATGGATTTATTGGTAATTTGAAATATCTGCACCTGTAAAATGCAGTTTTCCCATTAGAGAAAGAAGATACCCATCAGTTGCACTGATCAATGATATGAGATCTAAATTCTCTCAGATATTTGACTCTTTGGTGACAGGTGAGGCAGGATATTTAAAGATTTGTCTGTTTGGCTGAGTAAACTATTTGACACCATTTTTTTGTGTACCCAATAAATGTGAACTTTCTACGTTCTAAAACTGTCAGACATTTTAGAGCAGTTGCCATCTTCCAAGCTCTTTGGAAGGTTACACAACTATAAAACTGGCATGCCCATTATGAAATACAGCTAAATGTTGTATAACCTTTGATATATGTTTGTTGCATTGCAAACTGGTAAACATAGCTTCAAATGGTCATACTCAGGTCTCCAAAGTTTCTCTAGGCTTGGGTAAAAATGCAGTAAAATAAATAGGAAATAATATATTGTGAAATATTTATTTTCAAATATTTATTTTTAAGTATTTATAAGGATTAATTGTTGAATATGACTGAAATAGTTAACCGACACTTTGCATTAAAACACATAGCATACATTTCGTGAAAATTTTGAAATTTAAATTTTATTCCTCATCTGCATATGATTCATAGGACTAACAGCAGAAAAAAAGATTGATGCAATAAAAAGAAATAAGAATCAATGAATCACTTGTCTGTTCCACAGGTTTTCTTGTCAGACCTGCCCACACTTGTTAGCCACTGGTTGATCAGGATGGCTGTAACTGGTATTAGTACAGCTATGACTGATATCATTTTAAGTGTGTTGACACCTGAACACATCTCAAAGTTTAAAAAAAAAATAAGAAAAGGCACTCTCCACAATAAAAATTAATTTAAAACAACAACAATATATACGCAATGACAACATGGAAGTGTTTATTTGAACGCATTGTAAAAACTTGGTAAAGTTGCCCACATTCACCTTTTCATAATGTCACAGACCATAAACCACACATACAGTCAAAATATTATCATAAGTTCAATGAAAAATGCAAAGCCAAAACTATGCTGGATGTACATTCATCTGTCAACCTTGTACAGCGTAAGTAGTCTTCTGTATATAGGAAGGTTCCTCTTTACAGAAATGTACAAGCTCTGGTAAGTCTCCCGAGGAGCACTGACACACATCCGTATTTTAGCTTTTGATATCAGTCAAAAAGTGGATTCTTAAGTAATGATTTCTCAGTTATTTCTCTGTTTTCTGTTCACACACACGCGCACACGTGCGCACCTGCGCGCTTTTAAAGAAAGCTGAACCAACTCTGAATTGAAATTTTTCACCTTTTAATGTAAACATACACAAATTTAACCTAGAAAGAAGAAACTGAATAAAAAATGGCAACAAGGCTGTAAATGTGAAAGAGTGTTTGGGTTACTGTCGTTACAGCTACATGCAAAATTGTCTGTCATTCATCTGCCAGATACCCTTATTCAGAATAATTTACAAGAGGTTAATCGAAACTGAGAATGAAAACAAGAATGGCACCTTCATAGTATAGAACATTTACGTGAAGAAGTGTCAGTGGTAAGTACTGTGTGTGTTTGTTCTTCTTCTTTTATTTGTCTATTTATTTATTTATTTATTTATTTATTTATTTATTTATTTAATGTAAACTATTAGAAGTAAAGTCTTTGAGATTTTGAGGTACGTCTTGAAGTGAAGGGTTCTCAATTGCAATAAACGCAGTGGAGGTACTTCCCACTTTAACAGGAAGTTTATTCCACCACCAAGGTGCGTGAACTATGAATAGTTGAATCCTTGGGGGAATGAGATCCAAGAACATGCCATATGCCTGGATGGAGCAGAACAGAGGTGTTATGCCAGAGTGGAAGGACACATTGTGGCCTGTGGGTAGCCAGGTGCGGTTCCCTTCATGGCACTGTTGGTGAGAACCAAGTTCTTCAATTGAATAGCTGCAGTCACAGGCAGCTAAAGAAGAGAGTGGAAGAAGGAAACAACTTGTTAGAGTTTGGGGAGGTCAAATACCAGTGCATTTTGTCACAAAGCAAGTTTAGCTTCATCAGAGCCTCTGAATGTTAGCTTGCCTCATTAAATCAAACATTCTTATGGAAGTGTAATCATTCATTCTGTCATACAGGACAAAGGTTAGCAGCAATTTAGGTCAACACCGTCTTTCTAAATCTCGATAGGTGCATGTTCAGGTAAAAAGGGGGAGATTTGGCATGTAAGAACAATTATGGAGAAAATTAGAGCAATCTACGTCAGCTAAAAGGGCAATCATTATGTTGCATTAAATTTGCGTTCCAATCAGATTGCATTTCAAAAAGTTATTCTTTCAATCTGATTACTTTTGTAGTCATATGTTAAGACCATTCATACCATTGTGACTACTGCACCTCTGTGACCAAAATAGCATTGCAATTACTGTAGTTCATAAAGCTCTGGACTTTGCCTAGATATTCCATCAATCCAGGTCTCATAGGCCTAAATAAATTTGTTTGACAAATATCATCAGATGCAGAGATCTGTCACTTTTTTCATTAAAAAGATGCATAATAACACAAAACCCAATTTAACATCAGTGCTATACAATGCTTAACACGCATGCTTTGTGCACAATGCTATAAATACAAGTAGACAAGGGTGAGTGCTCAGGTGGTACAGCAGAAGAGAAAAAAGGAAAAAGGAAAAAAAAAAAAAATACCAAACTTCCCAAAGGGCATCTTCCAAATACTTTCATCAGCATGTGGTCATGGTGTCCCGTCCTATTTGTGAGTTTTAGTGACTCAGGTATTTTATCACCAGTGACGCCATTCAAAGTCTACTGCTGCCGTCTGCTCTGTCTGTGGTTGTCTTTCATACAGGTGTGACAGATCTAAGGTGTAATCACAGTAAATGTAGGACAGCTGGAAATACTGGTTTCTCCAAGACTCTAAGCTCAACTGAGTTCAGTTGACAATACTAAATTCTCATTTGGCTAAATATTTTTTCTGACTGTACACTTTTCACATAGATATCGACATTTGCCTCCTCAGTTTTTTTTAAATAAGAGCCATACATATAATTATAATTTGCTTGCAGTTGACATTCTTCATCACAAATGATTTAAACTTATGCTTTGCTGTTACTCCTCCGGTCTGAGTGGTTATATTTTAAAATAAGTAATAAGACATATTTTAGTTAGGCTCAATAGCAATAACGTAAAAAATGTTTTGTGGAATTTAACTTTGAACAGTGTAGGCCTATTGTGGGTTGTGAAATGTGTTTGCTTCCATCATGTTTAAACTGCCTTCAAGAAGGCACCACCCACTTGCCAGTCCAGATGCCAGTATCCCTTTCGGTCTAATTATAGTGTGAGAATGACTGACATTTGAATGAAAAGACTCACTGAAAATGGAGGGGATAGCATTGGCAGTTGATTGTCATAGCCTTTTGTAACAACAGCGATCTGTAGACTGCTTATTAGAGATGTTACAACATGTTTAACAGAGCCTATCGGTGATACCTGTCATTCATCTTGAGGGTTAAAGGCTGCCCCCTATAATAATTATTTGGCATCAGTTAAGTTTTCGCAATACCTCTTCAATCTCTTGTGGTGAATGTTATTGTAAGTGAGACGGCTAAAAACGGAAATGAAATCTCTCTAAACAAAGCTCCTTGACACTTGTAATGAGGGGGAACAATCACACCAGCCTGGGCTTTATGTTGTTGTGCATGTAAGCAGCTTCTTGTGGGCAGATGATAACATATACTATAAATATGGCTCCACAACCATACAAAAGGTACATGACAAGTTTTCACAAAAATTAAATGCGTGACAGTGTATCGTGACAGGAATAATCCTCTAAAAGTATATTCCATACCTGCAGCTTATGTTAGCTTATGATTCACTGCGCCACTCCCATGACATGTCTACTGAAATGAAATATAAATCCGCCTACAGATTGATGAAATGGCTTGAACCAAGTTGGTTAGTATCTCTTAGTGTAAAGGAGCTTATACCATCAGCGTCTTCCATAGTAATACTAAACAGCGTCATGCTGGGTGGAAGCAGCAGGAAAAGTGTTTACAAAACTAAGATCAAGTAGAAATAATTCTGTGTTAAAGACATTACCGTATAAGTATAAGGTTAAAGTCAGAGAAAGAAGTCCAGCACTCATAACGTTGAGAATTTGAGAGCTGTCATTCCATACAAAATGCAACTTTATTAACCTTCATGCCTCCAACCAGATAATTATACACGTAAATGTTTGAAACCAATTTCAATTCACAGCTCAATCAATTAGAAAAAAAAAAATAAAAAGTACAGAGAAAAGCAAAAGCACAGACAAAATATTTAGACAACTTCTGGAGAACCAAAAAATAAAGAGAAAACACTTGTTCTTTCAACTTTTGCAATGACTGGGACTTCAAATCCTCCAAGTGATCCAAAGAGCAGGGAGCTCCCTTTGCATGGCAGGGTAAAATATCACAACTTTACAGTAAAATGAAAAGCTCTGAAAATATTTACAATACACACACTATACATAAATACAAGAACAACAAGAACACAGAATATCAGTAAAAACTGGGGGGGGGGGGGGGGGGGGGGCATTGATTTAACTACTTAGATTTCAAAATGCAGAGAGAATGAGAGTTGATACCAAATAAACAAAAGCAATATTACACAGAGACTAAAAATGAAAAAACAAAAACAAAAACAAAAACAAAACAAAACAAAACAAAAAAACAAAACAGGCTATTCACAGAGGAGTAACCCATAGACCTGGTCTGTGTCCCCGCTCTTTAACACATTCAGCAAGAAGATTCCCAACAGATTCTGTGGGGAAACAAATTTAATTCAAATCCTCCCTTTGCTCTGCCAATGGAGACACCTGATTTTGTGGTAATCCAAGTGGACATGATTAAAACTGTGCAATATTGGAGAGGTACTGCTAGAACCCTAATGAACTCATTAAAGTCCTGCAACTGAGGTTTTTCTTCCATTTTTTTTTTTTTTATTATTTATTTTTTTATTTTTTGTAAGTACATCCATACAAATCATGTATCACTTCTACTAGAGACGCATACAGTAAATTCAACAATGGACCATTAGGGATGTTCACAGCTTATGCTGAAAATGCTGTTTTGAAATTAGTCATAAGGCTCAGTGCATTTTTTTAAAAAAAAAAGAGAATTGAATGAATGTATTTTATAAAATCAGTTGTTCATAGGGGTCTGCCTATGTGTGTGCATCTGTGTGTTTCAGGATCCTATATAGTATTGATTGATTAGAGGCACAACTTGATGTCTCTGGCAACCCAATGATTTGAGGGTATATTGTTTATGTGTGTATATATGATGATTAATTGTAATAGGAGGCACTCTTTGTTATTGCATAACTTTGACCCTGTTTGCCGTTACAAAATTATGCCACAAAAATGAGTCAGAATGCCAAAAAAGGGGAAAATACATGCACTTTAACATTACAGCTGGTTATCCATGCAAAATATTAGTCATGGACTAATAAACCATTACGAAAGAGAGGATCTGAGAGAGGGACCTGTAAAGCAAAATGTGTTTAAGTCTTTAGTGACCAAACCTTGAGCAGTCTGATTAAACAGAGTGACTATAGGTAGATACATAAGGGTACCAAGTCAATTCTATGTAAATTCTATGCGGATTCTGTAATCTGGACAACGCATGGAAATAAGTAAGAATTGGATATTAAATACTGTATCCAGACAAAAAAAAAAGGCTGGTTCATTTTATAATCACTTTTAATCCCCTCCAAGAACGTAACGTACTTAATTCACTAAATATATATATTTTGAGGAGACAATTGCCCCTGAACACTGTGTTTTGAGCAGGACTGTGCACTTCGCTGGATTTTTTTTTTTTAGCCACACTTCATTTAGAAATGAGAAGATGAGCACTAAAGATGACAAGATCTTCAGTACTCATTTATATAATCCCATTGTACACTATAACAAATTACGTAAATTAAAGTCTCTGAAAATATCTGCATATGTATAAAGGTAAATCCTTGTATTACAAAACAAATAATAATAATAATAATAGTAATAATAATAATAATAATAATAGGAATAAGCCCTATCTCAGTAGGTATGTACAGCATGTAAAACTGAGTATAACTTTTCACTTGCACATATATTACAATATTTTCAAAGATTCTCTCTCTCTCTCTCTCTCTGTCTCTCTCTCTGTCTCTCTCTCTCTCTCTCTCTCGTTTCTTTTTACACAAAATAGTCCAATGTAAAGATGAAGTGCTGCACATTGAAGAAATGTTACTAAGATGATAAGATACATTGGTGATTATTATTATGTTCATGTGAATATAATTAACTTTATAATCATATTTAATAAAATCAAGGTGCTGGTAATATGCTTGAGCCCAGTAAACCAGGAAACACTTCTGCGTAGAGAAATACATACAACATAAATATAAAGCAAACAGATTGTAACACCTCAGAGAGAAAGAAAAGAAATTGTTATATTATCTCTGCAGTAACTATGAATTCACTCTTACTAGGATTTTCATTTTTCTTCTTTTTTAGAGTATGTGTTTATATTAATACTTTTTACTGTAATTCATAACATTTCGATTTTCAACGTTATTATAGTTTCCTTTAATATTTCGGGGACCAGGTGATGAAGACACTAGTCTGTGAGACGTTTCACGGTGCTTTGAGTATGTGTTTCTAAACACCAAATAATACCTAGTGCAGTATGACCAGCATTGAACCAAATGGGAAAGTGTGATCTTGCTGTATCATGCCAATGTCACAGGTGGTGATGGAGGACACGAGCCTTGGGTGGTTGTTACCATGCCCTACACATTTATGAATGTTTCTACAGTGCATATGAGGGTGTTATGTAGTGTTTATGAGGGACTTCAAGTGTGGGCCTGAACATCTGTGTATGGGCAGATGTGGGTGAATACATGCATGTGTGTGTGTGTGTGTAAGGGGTGTCATAAGATAAAAGTGGCTGTCCTGACTTTGATCGTGTAAACTATGGAGAAAGGATCAGAGACACTTATACTGGCCATTTCAGAAGTGCTTATATATCATCAAGAGAAGCCAAGAGTTTACACGCTATTTAGAGATAACACCTGCTCCTAACACAGAAACATTACTCAATCATAAAACCTGTCTCGTGACCTCCATACGAACAGTATGTCACAAGGCTCAGGTTAGTCTTGGTTCACACCTCAAATGGATCTGACAAATATCTGATATGTGACTTCAATTGTCAAGTTTTTCATATTGCTTTCTCTTTTCATTCAATATTTCATTACCCATTCATCTGTGGTAGAGTAAAAGTCTATGCTTAGGCTGGACAACCAATCACATTCCAAAGAAAAAAAGGTGAATTCCAAAAATTCAGCATCATGGATATGGCTCAATACATTACTCATTTCATTTTTGTACATTTTCCCCACGTGAAAAAGGCTGATAACCACTTTAAAAAACTGCGTGAACAAAACATGAGAATTGTTAACACAGAGGGAAAAACTTCTTGCCCTCATCTGATCCTGTGTATTTTAGATGATTACATGTGTGCCCTCATAAAATGAAAAGGAAATATATGTATTTTTAAAACTGGCCATTAGCCAATGAATAATAAATATGCCAAATTTGATGTCATGATGTCAATGTTGCATTATAAAGTATTAAAAAAATATTTAAACCCCCAAGAAACATTCAATAAATACATCAAATAAATTCAGAGGGTTTGACTGACAGAGAGGTTCAACAGAGGATGTGAATGAAGGGCAAACTGGGACATGAATGAAGTTCTTTCCACTTTGACCTATTCTGCTGACCAAAAAAAAGGAAAAAAAATACAAAAGTAAAGAATGAAAAAAAAAAAACCCTTTTCATGGAATCTTGTCAAAATGCAATATTACTGCACAGCCAGTAGGGGGAGAGGTCATATTCTGAATGTCCAAAATGTCAGATCTACAAATCCATTACAAATATAGAAGAATCTGTAGTATAGAAAACAAACTGGCACTGATACAAATCCAAAAGCATTGTCCCTGTTCCCAAGCCCTCTGACATCAGCATAAAGGAGTGAGGCAAAAAAAAAAACAAAAAAAAAACAACAACAACAAAAAAAACCCAACTTTCTACCACTCCACTGCTATGTGGTAAGTGTATTGCGTATTGCTCTCCAACATTTAACAACTGTGCAAGTGCAAATATGATCAGAAAAGTCCTTTACATTATATCAAGACTAAAGGCCAGACAGACAACATTTCATGCTCTTCCTATTCAGATAGAACCACTGGATTAGGAAGAGATCATTATTAGAAATGATGTCAATACTTGCCTACATTGTCTGATACAAAAAAAAAGAGTCATCCCAATTTTTGCTGTAAAAAAAATGGAGATGGACAAATTACTGCATCAATAGTTGGTCTTGAAAATTTAGATAGAATGAGGCCTTTAAAAATATGAACCTCGTCCCTGCAAATGATGCTATCATATTTGAACCAAAGATGATTCATGATTGTTTCCATTGTTTTCCTTTTCAAAAATTCCTTTTAAAAATTGCCTCAGTGTGATACAAGAATTTAACATAGTTAAAAAATGAAAACGGTCATACTGAAAAATCATTACCTGTATAACATTGCACTTTCCTGAAACCTAATCACAGACTAGAGGGCCCTGGTGTGTCTCACTGAGTGAAACATGACGTGTCAGTAAAGTGTAAATGGCCTTAAATGAAGTATTACAAAAGGAAACTCCTGTTGTTTCTAAACAATCCCCATGCACTCCAGATTGTGGGTTTATAGAACCAGGATTATTATGAAAGCAGAGCTAAAAAGGAAGAAAATAAACAGAACACATTTCATATACTGGGTAATGGAAACACTTGAAAACAAGCTGTTAACTCCACTGTTGTGGGGGTAATCTCATTAGCTGGTTTGCTGATGTGAAGGATGAAAATCTTTAACCTTTCTCTGTCTCGTCCTCTGCATCACTGGCCCGTAAGCTCTCCGGGGTGTCTCTCTCATTGCCATGGGAACGACTCCGTGACCCCAGAGGATCTTTGTTGGGCTCCTGATGTAGGCAGATGGAGGGGATGAAGTGCGAGTGACTTGTGCAACAATACTGTTTATAGAGAAATGTCACAGGTCCATTTCCAACATGCTGTCCTAGCTCAAGGCTATCCTAGGTCTCACCCAGAAATCCTATGTGAACACAGCGATTCCGCGTCCGCAGTTTTTTCACATTATAGATGCTTAGAAGCAGCTATTTTCTGGACAACATATGAAAAGAAAGGATGCTGTGAAACACACAAAAAAAATTGTCCATATGAAGAACTCTAACAAATAGAGGTTAATAATTAAGGGCAGTGCAGGAAGTTGGGAGTTTCCTTGACTCCAGTAATGATGTGTTGCCCGCCTGCCTGTCTTTCCGGCCAATTCCGTCTTCTTCGGAGCAGACCTTTTTGTTTTGTCTTGTCTTGTTTTGTTTGTTTGTTTGTTTGTTTTTTTGCTCTGTGTATGCTCCTCTACCTGTCGCTCTCCTTCCATTTTGAGAGCAGGAGCAGCATTAAGTTTGTCCAGCCCAGCTGAACATACGCAGGGAAAGACCCAGCTCTCCCGTGTGTGTGTGTGTGTGTGTGTGTGCGTGTGTGTGTGTGTGTGTGTGTGTGTGTGTGTGTGTGTGTGTGGGGAGGGGGGTGGGGTGTATGTGCATGTGTGGGGTGCAGGTGTATGAGAGGGGATGAATGGCTCAGACCAGCATGTGTCTGCGACGATGTAGGGCTAGGTGGTCCGAGCGGGAGAAGCTGCGGTCGCAGTCTGCGCATTTGAAGGGTTTTACGCCCGTGTGCTTGCGATAGTGCCGTGTCAGTTCGTCCGAGCGAGCAAACTTCCATGTGCAGCCATCCCATGTGCATTTATATGGCTTCTCACCTGTTAGAGTGAGAATCACAAACACATAATCAATAACAGACAGAAAAAAACTAGCAAAAACAAGGACACCTACACTGAACTGTATGCTATCTTGTATATTATTATATACCATTCAAAATGTTGGTGACATTAATTGTCTTGCATCACAAAGGAGTTTTAAGACATCTGTGACTAATTAAAGCTGTCATATCAGCTTTCAGCATGTCATATTAACAATATATAAAAAAATCTTGCATCTTTATTGGCTAATCTGAGTCAATTTGAGTATCTGTCCCTTGAGGGACTCACTGAGCATGCTGCTTACATTTGACTATAAGGAATAATAATTGTTCATAATAATAATTCTGATACATTATAATTATGGGCTTTAAATAAAGGCTTTATCACACCTCTTATTAATTTCTGCTCCACACTATCTCTAGTGGTGGGTCAAAAGCCCTCACACTGAAAATATCAACAGGTTTAGAAAAGAATTTCAACAGGCTTTTTGATGTGTTGATATAAAATTAGTTTAGTTCCGATCAAAATTACTCTGCAGTTCCCTGTCAAAATAACAACAACAACAACAACAAAAAGCGATGTGTCTATGTGTTTATGTACCTGTGTGCGTCCTCCGATGTGCTTTTAAATGGGAGCTCTTGGTGTAAACCTTATTGCAGCCATCAAAGTCACACCTGTGAATGCGTCGCTTCTTAGAGTCAGGGGATTCGGACCGTCGCGGGCGTCTGATGCTCTCAATACTGAATGGTGACGTAGAACTGAAATGCAACAGGACATCACCATGACTTAGCATATTTGCAAGCAGTAAGTGGACTACTCATTGCAAGTTTCATGACAACTCAGCAGAAAACAGCGCCAGTGTCATGTCACATCTGTTTGACTCAGATCAAGCAATTACTCTACCATTGTTTCACAACAGCTCATTTCTGCCTCCTAGTGGTGGTTTATTAAGTGTGACATTGTCTTTCGGTAATTTAAGAGCAAAACAACCAGAGGAGAGATGAATGTTCATGATTTTTCAGTTCACCCTATGACTGGGAAACATGACAAGCATTTGGACATCTGTAACTGCATAAAAAAACTAGCCTCAAGAAAATGGATTAGGGGCTAAAGAAAGAGAGGTCTGAACAGCTGGCCAAAGAGAACAAATCTAGACATCAGTTATTTTAAACCGTTCAATCAAACATTCTACTGAAGAGGCTGAGATGAGTTGTATCAACCACTAGATGGAGCTTTATCACTTTACTACAAGGCATAAGACTTCTGATGTACAGAGGTCTAATCAGTTGAATACACTGCATTCATCAGTTTCCAAAACAAGGAATGAAGTTTCTTTCGGTTTCAAATTGTATCACTCATATTAGTTCACAGAAGAGTGTTTACATAATAATAAATAAAATTTAGTATCATATTTCATAGACAGTCCATTTATGAGTGTATCATACATCAATCACAAGAGACTTTGGCTCCACCAGTCTGCCTGTATGCGCATTGAAGCTCTCGGCTGATGGGAATATTGTGTTACTGCAGTGACTGTTTCCAACAGAGAGAGAGAAATAAACGGTGACAGAGTTCTCTGGCTCTCAGAGAGAGGATTATCACCATGAATCAGCCAAAGAGCATAGAGAAATTCTGGAACAGGTAAAGAGAGCCACGTCACGTTATTTTAAAAGTCTATGTCTGTGAATTTATAAACATCAAACAATCTTATGAAATATTCATTATCTGGAAGAGAGTAAGCTTTCTATACGTATCTCTGTCTCTATATGTTAAGAGGTGCAGAAGTAGTGGCGGGGGAATGTGTCTCTGACTTCTCTTTTCTCTTTGGGTTCTCAACAGTAAGAAGACCTGGATGTCCTCTGCTTTTGTGATTGGCACAGCCTAAGCCAGCAAAAGAGGCTAAGGGGAGGGGCGGGATCAGACAACCCCTTCAGTGAACTGTCTCCACCACATGCAGCCCACTTCCTGTTTCTCCTCAGCTCCAGGGATCACCTGTTGCTCTTGGCATCCTGCCAGGCTGAGGCCTAGCGGAAATGAGGCAGTCTTTCAGAAATGAAGCTGAACTTCAGCTCCCCTGTCCCACAGCAGAGAGAGAGAGAGAGAGAGAGAGAGAGAAGAGAGAAAGAGAGAAGACTGGGCCAGCGACAGAGAATGTGAAGCAGGGTAGAGATGCCAAAAGACCTTGGAAGTGTCTCTGAAACTCTCAGGGGAATGAGAGAAAATGAATTCGAGGGAGCAAGAAGTGAGACTGGGTGAGATTAAGGGAGAGAGAGAAGCAGAGAGCAGTGCAAGAGCAGAGAAAGAAAGAGAGCGCAAGAGAGCAGTGTTTGAGAATGTCTCAGAGAGAGAGAGAGAGAGAGAGAAAGAGAGAGAGCGGACTGAGAAGTCAGAGAAAGCAAGAGAGAAGGAGGGAGGGGTTTGGAAGGAGAGCTCCTGAGAGCTGCCGTGTGAAAGAGAGGGAGTGGGGTGTGTTAAGGGGGGGTCAGGAGTGACAGGATTTACAGTGGAAACACTTTCAACGTTGAGGCCCCACAGAAGAAGCAGATGTTTATACTCTGATTCATTTAGACATAAATAACGACACAGGAACGTTAATCTCACAAAACACACTAAAAAAGACGGACATAAATCTATCAGGTGACGTGAATTTAGCGATAATAATATTAGCTACCACGGCTACTGCTTCAGCTTCAGTAATGCTTATTATTACATAACATAAAAAATATACACTATTTTAGCCAGTGAGAGCAGCCTGTGCAAGCAACAGAGCCAAATCCGTCACCTTGAACTTGTCATAACTTCGACATTCCGAGTTTGTATGTCTGACTGTTAAAATTCTTCTTGCTTGGAAATGGAGGAGCACAAGCGGTTTAAAATAGGATTGGACCCTGCCTTTGTTCCTTTGTTTCACTGTTTCCCTCAGAGTCATGTGTGAGTTGGTGGCTCTCTGCTCACAGAGTGCCATTACAAAGCACCGCCAGTCATTTGGCATGCTTCTTAAAGTGGTGTCACAGCAAAACCGTGTGCCTCTTCCAAGCACCCTGTCTAAATGGGGCAGTAACAAGGAGGAATGGACAAAGCTTCTCCAGAGGTTCAAATGGATTAGGAAAACACCTCTGGGAGAGATGAGAGGAGAAGAGAGGAGACGTTGTTGCCCACCCAGCAGGTTTGAGTGTAATTTATGCCGTCAGACCAGAGGAGAGGCTAGTGTTGAAGAGCCTTAAGCTTCAAAACCCATTCAAGCAGTGCAGACCATAACAGAGGCTGGGCACAATGTTTTAATGAACTGACACATAGTCATACATGCAGAGAGAGAGAGAGAGAGAGAGAGAGAGAGAGAGAGAGAGAGAGAGAGAGAGAGAGACAGAAAGAGAGAGGGAGAGAGACAGAGAGAGAGAGAGGTGCAGGGTATTTTGGTGATTGTGCCTCCATACCTGTTTTGACTGAGTGGCCCTAGGGAGCCCAGGGGACACAGTAGGGTCTGCCAGGGCTGTGCTAACAGAAGCTCAGCCTGCACTCGCCCAGGGACTTATGAATATGGAGAAACCACATACACACGCACACACACATGCACACACACGCGCGCACACACGCGCACACACACACACACACACACACGCACACACACACACACGCGCACACACATACACAGACATGCACTTGTACACACAAACAGCCCTATCACACCATCTCCATTTACACATGTGGGTGGGTACTTCAGATAGTGCTGCAGGCACTTAGTCTCACTCACCAAACACCTCTCATCAAGTACACACACAAACACACACACACAAACACACATACATACAAACACAAATATACACACACACACACACACACAGATACACCTCTACAATACTTCTGCTATGAGGCTTATCTGATGAGTCACATCTCATAAAGCGTGACATTTACAGTGATAGCGTCTGCTCTGAGCTTCAGTATGGCACTATATGCTGTTTGTGGAAAGCATTTTCAATATTGGGACATTTGTCCGAAACACAGAATTCACAATAGACTATGAATGAGGTGCTGGTTCCCAGGCTGTATTGCTTTGATTTTGGACTCCTGGAGACGAGACACCAGTTGTTTTGAGCACAGGAGCATGACAGATTCACCGGGCTCTAACAGGTCTGTGTGCCGCAAAGTTATTTCCATTCTGGGGGGGGGGGGGGGGGGGGGGGGGGGGGGGGGGTTGGGCAGTAACAACCCCTGCCCCCCAAACCCATACAGACAACCTTCCATCCATACAGTGGCATTCAGAAGGCAGCTCATATGTATCTATGTAACAATTTATCTCAGAACAAGGGTACTGATCTAGGAAAAGCTTGCCCCATGCAATTGCATTTGTCAGGCCCATACAACTGTGTTTATTAGGATTACGAAAGGAAAGAAAATTATCTCATATCATGTCATATATGTTGCCATGGTTTAGCTTCACTTTAAAACTAGGCAAAGTTCTGTGTAGCAGAAAGGGTTGAACACATGTGAATCATTTTTGTGTATAATTAGTTGGCAGCCTTGATTTTGTACTAAAACTGAGAGCTGATGCCTGGTTATTACTGTGTGAGTAAATAATCACTGTTAGTATCAATGTGTTACTGTGAAAAGCCTGTTTAAATGCATCAAAGTAAGGACAACTGCACCAACATATGAACACACATTCATAAATACACACATACACATCACAAGAGCAGACTCACAGGCGCTCTGTCTCTCTGTCTCTCTCTCTCTCTCTCTCTCTCACACACACATTCTCACAAACACTACCTCCCACTCTCTGAGCAGTGGTGTAAACACACATATAGAGAAACTATAACACTGTACTCTTAAACCTCTCGGTTAAACTGTGTGTGTGCTCGTCGCGTTCCAGGGGCGTAAAGTCACAGTGCACCTCATGCAGGACTCAGTCAGAGTACAGGGAAAGGTTTATACTGCGTCGTCGTCTGAGGTATGAACACAAAAAGGAATCCTGAAATAGTTTCCAAACAGTTTGCCTAAATAACAGTCCCGACGGTGCAACTGCCCTTGTCTGCAGAGCGTGAAAGGACCCAAAGGCTTTTTCGTTTCCCTCTTTTCGCTTCCTTTTTTTAGGGGAGGTTCAGTGATCGTCTTTTTACCGCGCAGTACCGTGGTATTCCTGGGCCTCTGGCTTTGATCATGTCACTGAGGATAACGAGTAGAGATGACCTACCTCATCTGATTAAAAACAGATGAGTCTCAGTCATCAGGATGGGGACATGACAGCTACTGTTGCCAGTGGCAGCACACCTACCAGCTCAGAGGGAATCCTCTCAGCTAACACTTCTGTCAGAATTTCTCATGCAGTGAGATTACCATGTCTGCACTCTGCTCTTCACTAATGACTTGGGGAGATAATTTGCAAAAAAAAAAAAAAAAAAACCTCTTTACTTTCTCAGTACAAAATGAAGAGAAGTTTGTAATTTATACCACACACTGCTAAAACTTGTGTGCATTGATTTGGTTTTTGCGAAGTAATTATGGAATAGACAGTGTTATGGTAAAGTGGTCAGTCAGAATGAGCCACTTGGACAGGATCTACACAGTGCGGTTGTGCTTTAAAGTTGACACGTAAGTAACATATAGGGTTATGAGTCAGCCGTAAGGACAAGACCTCACGTTTTACAGTAGGCGTGGAGAGGCATGTGTGTAAATGCATGTTTGGTGTGTGTGTGTGTGTGCACGCACATGTGTCTGTTTCTGTGAGAGTGTGTGTGTGTGTGTGTGTGGGTGTGTGTGTGGGTGCGTGTGTGTGTGAGTGCGCGTGTGGTGTGTGTGCGCGCGTGTGGTGTGTGCATGTGTCTGTTTCTGTGGGAGTGTGTGTGTGTGTGTGTGTGTGTGTGGGTGTGTGTGTGTGTGTGGTTGAAAGGCATACTCACTCTTGCACTGCTCGTGCTATAGACAGCGCAGTGGATCCTGTTTCATTAACACTGTCCAAGGTTACATTCGGCAGGTCATCATCATCACTGTCATTTCTGATTTGTCTTGGCGACAAGCTGCTGGGATCTGTTTGTGCGGTCAGGGTGGGAGGTGGGAGGGGTGGGAAATTTGGGAGGGGGCAGGGAGGGCAACAAAGGGTCGGTTAGTAACATGTAGTGTCATGATGTATGTGTCAAGTAAACTGAACCAGAGCAGTCATATAAAAGCTTGACCATAGTTCACCAGTCACAATCAAAAGTCAGTGTCACTTGAACAGAACCGCAATTCAAGTTAAAATTCAAAATATTACAGTTATGTCATGAAAGCAATTATACATTTACCTTGTGAAATAGATTATACTTTGTTATTCATTGTAACTGAACAGTGTTTTTAAAATATACCTGATATCACATCTGCCATACACAAATACATTTTGGGTATTTAAGTTCCTATATGCCTAAAAGCTGAGTTTACTCAGAAAAGCTGTAAAGTAAGTTGCCTTGTAATTTTATAGAGTGTAGACATAGGCCCCTTGCCATTACTTAGAGTTGTTAACAGTATGTTTTTTATTAGTTCGTTTGGCTCTGGGTTGACTCTGGGTTTTCTGAATCTTCCAGGAAGTCTTTCCCCAGAACCGTCTCTCTATCAGTCTGACTCAGTGACTCCTACAGGCACGTCAGCGTTAGAAGCGATGGGTCTACTATCAGCACACCTCCTCCACCCTCTGTTGAAAAACACCAACTCACCGCTGCACCATTCACCTTTATCTTTATCGCACGCCTCCACCCAATATCTAAAGACAACACTGACTCAACTCTGCACCGTCCAACATTATCTGTCGGATGGAGGCCCGACACAGCTGATATGGCCACATGTCCTCTTGAAGGTTGCATAATGGGATCCACCCCGTTATGAGGATTTTGAGGCATAGATATGGCTTCATCTCTATTTCAGAGCTTTACATATTTAGACTGGGAAACCTAAAGTGGAATTAAAGTGGAATTTGGATCTGTGACGAGGTTACATTTTCAGTTTGCTGATGTCAGAGTAGGAATGGCACACAATCAACCTTCCTCGCGCAATGTCAAGTGCTTTATAACTACTCTTCAGTTAGCGACACATACAATGACATTTCTGAACGCTGTCATCAGTGCTCTTGAACGGTCTCTGCGCTTACCGAAATGGTCCCAAATGCTCAGACTACACACAATATCACTCTGTCGTGATCGATACATGCGCCAGTACCCAACCGCTGTGAAAAATTGCATATTCAGAGATAAGAAGCTACGAACTTACTTATTGATCATTCCCTGTCCTTTTACTCAGTGCTCATTAGGTAACCATTCAGTTCATGAAGCAATGTCAGATCTCATTGACCATCTCTGAAACGTAGTCTCTCTGTGCCTTTAGGAGGAGAGGCCCTGGCGGTAATGTCCACTGCACAACACCACAAATGCTCGGCAGAAGTTATGACAACTCTTGCAATGAAAAATTCATTGGATGCTGTACAAAAGCCTGGAGCAGTCCAATCTCAGCGAGCGCTTTCAACTCGCTGCACACTGAACAAAAGCATCCAGACATTCCCCACACATATAGCCGAGTACAAGACAGTTCAAGAAAAATGATCAAATACGACCTCATTCACTTTCACATGAATATGTGGATTACAGGCATTAAGACAGCATACATATTAAGCAGACTTTAAATAGGTTATTGTCTGAGCAGCGCTGCTTGTCCCACAGTCATTAGGTCTTAAAGTCTATGTTAAACACATGAAAACAAATGTTCCCCAGACAAATGATTCATTATAAAATAAGGCCGTAAAATAAGGCTCTAAATACCATCATGAAAGAATTAAACGGTAGTTTTAAAACAAAGTATCAAACGATAATGTTAGTAGCGAAACTAAATATATCTTCCTGAAGTTGTTTGTGAAGTGTACCTCAGTGACACTAAATTGCGATGAAGCCCTCTAGTTTACCTACGCTGATGGGCCTGATATTCTTGAATATGTCCGCATAAAGGTAGCCAGAGAAAAGGGAGTTCATGAGAGGTAGTTCAGCAAACCCCGTGATTTCTTTCTCTTCTGTTGTTTCCAGCCAAAGCCTGTTTCCATGGTAACCACACCAGAGGCAGAGCTGTAGAGAAGGGTACCCCTCCCTCCCCCCGAGTAGGCCGACCTGTGTGTGTGCGCGCGCGTGTGTGTATGAGTGTGTGAGTGTGTGTGTGAGTGTGCATCTGTCTCCTCCTCACCCCCACCCCCCTGTCTCTCTCTCTCTTTCTAAATCCCCTATGGGCATTTAGCTGTTGTTGTCCACAACTTGCATGTTCACATTATATAGCAGTCAGTGTACACAACAGATTAGTTGTGATTTTATTTTGCTCTATCCTGACTTACAGATATCTGTGTGTAGAACCTAATGATCTAATCAGGCATGCCTTCACATCTCTGGGAAAAATCAGTAATCGTTTCTTTTTTTTGTTGACGTGTTTCATATGCCAGGCATCCAAATCCAGCAATTTTGAACTATCAACATACTCAGCTGAGCAAAATAAAGTCTGAAGTCAATATCAAATTAATTGATGTATCACTATGCATTACTGTCTGTCTGAATGCTGCATAGGAAGAAAACCAAAGAGTCATTCCACCCTGTGATCTAGGCAGTGATGAGTGATTTAAATGCAGCTGAAATTAATGCCGGGGTCATCACACTGACTATTGCTAAAAACAAAAAAAAAGAAAAAGTGTATGAACAAATGAATAAAGGAGGAAATCACTGAAGGTTACGGGAGACGACAGATCCAAAGCAATCACAATAGTCTGCACTCTGGCCGAGCGCAGAACTACAGTCAAGTCACAAAATAATCCACAATAACCCTCTAAAACATTCTGTATTCACAGCCATTACTCTAGCCAAACCATTATCCAAAACTCCTTTAAAAAAGACAAACACAGACGGTATGTAACACTGATGAACAGACGGGACAAAAGAGAGTAAAAAAGACAACATAGCTGCACATAAATGCCTTTTTAACAAGGACAAGTACAACAATCAATTCCTGTGAACCTCTCACAATAGACACTAAACCAAACATCAGCAGTGAACATGAGGCGTAGTGTCAGAATGTCTCATGTGCTTCTTCTGTTCATAATGTTTCGTGTTTACTGTTCCCCTCTGCTGCTTACTACCTCTTAAAAGGGGATTAATCAACTCAGGTAAGTACTTTTCTCACAAGATATTTCATGACAGTATTTACCTGCTCTTCATAGTTAGTGTATCATATATCTTTGAATACAAACTAATGTCCCTCATCCCAGAACATCTACATTTTTAACGTACAGGCATGTGTATGAATGTGTGTGTGTGCGTGCGCATGTGTGTGTGTGTGCGTGTGTGCATGCATGTGTGTGGATGTGGACCTTTTACCACAACCTCGCAGTACCAGAAAGAATATTACAAACTCAAGGCCTTACAGTAATCTCCAGCCCAGTGCAGCGAGGAAAACATAAAAAGTGCTATGTTCAGTTCATATCTCGGTGTCATATCATAGTTTGCCATTCTGTTGGGCACCACCCAAGACTGACCCCATTTCCCCTGCGCGGCTGCGACTCTCTCTGGGTGGAGTCCATGTTGCTTTGTGCCTGACTGCTTACCCTGCCACCCATCTTCAACATCCGCCCCACCCAATTACGCAAACCTTGTTTTTCCTCTCTCTCTCTCTCTCTCTCCCTCTCTCTGCCTCTCCTATGCTGTTGAGGACACCCAGTATTTAAAAAAGAAAAGCTTGTCTCATAGGACAGCTTCCCGCCTATCCCAAAGTTAGAGACATAAATCTCGGTTATAAACAAGCAGTACACAATAAACAACTCCCTTACACTCATGTTCTGACTGGAGTCCATTTGATAGTAACACCCAACTGTCATTCTGAGTGTTTTTTTTTTTTTTTAAAGACAGAGCAATAAAACCCCACCCAGCAGGAAATCAGCTCCAAAAACAGCAGCCCAAGAGAGCAGTCAGGGAGGTCCACATCTACGGCCGAGTTTTGAAACGCCGCCGCCTGAGATGTGTGCTTCTGATTAGGCCCTAGCCAAAGCCAGGGCTGGTCTGTGTTACCTGATCTAGAGGTGCTAGGAGCAAGAAATCTCGTACTTTAGAAAAAGTTCTTTCATCTTCTAAATCTCATCTCCTCTCTCACCAGGGATGCATTAGTGCCAGGAGACACATGCCTCTCAGTAAAGTGCTGGAGAGAACTTCATTTAACTTAAGAGTGTGTTGACTTTCCACTTTCTTTTATTTCTTTTTTCACTCTTTTTTGACATGCATGACCCCAAGTATGCACTTCACAGAAACAATTAGTTAGGGTGCAAAAAAGCCACACACCTAGAGAAAGTCACAACCAAGGAGTATAAGAAGAAATGCAGGGTTGTGGGGATTCAAACCTTGACTTTAAATCTTCCTTTTGCGTTTCTGACAATGAGGTCAGTGCAAAGAACGGAGCAAAGGTACAAAAAAGTTGCAACATATAAGGTTTTCCAAAAAAACCCTTTCCTCCTTTGGACTCTTCACACTTCTCTTGAAACTCCTCAATCTAGAATCAAATTATCTGTGAAAAATTCCATATTCCTTCTTTACTACTCATTTTGGAAGAATTCTCCGAAAAGGAATATTTTTACAGAGAGTTCCCAATATGGAGCAAAATCTTGGATACCTTTCTACACTGTAAAATGTACAACTGGGTTGTGGTTGGTTTGATGTGTTTTTACCATTTGCACTAATGAAAAATAATATTATTGTTAATCGACCTTTTTTGGATTGAAGTAAAGTGTGTAAATATGTAAGGAAAAAGAATTAGAAAAAAAAAGTTTTTTTTGTGAAGATGAACTAAAAAGAGCAGAGGTTCGTGCAAGTACAAATTGCAAAAAGTGCAGAGTTCCGTTCAACTTGAAAAGACATTTCCTTGAAAATTCCCTTTACACTTGAGAGCTTAGACAAGGAAGCGGGCGTATCTCCAAAGCATAAACTGACAAATTTCCAATGACGTGTAGTGACAAGAGAAGCCCATAGGTTAATGTTCCCAAACAGTAATTACTGATAACAAAGCTTCCAAGTCTAACTCTCTCATATTAAAAACTTTACAATGACCTACATTCTCACATATTCTTTGAAACGGCACCCATAAGTATATCCGTGCTCAAGGTTACAATCTATGTCATGATCTGTTTTAAACAGTGCAAACACACAGTGGGATGAATAACAAAATTAATTTCAGGTTGAATCTGGGGTCTTACCTTTGCCCTGGGCCTTGGCCTCATCCAGTAGAGGTAACATGATGGTGGAGTTGAGGTTAGCAGGCGAGCGGACAGCCGTGGTGTACATTAGTGGCAGTGACTGCACCACTACGGGAATTCGGTGAACCTGATTGGTCACCTTGCTGGGGCTAGAAGGGGGCACGGGGTGGATAATGTGCAAAAACTGCTGATTCCGCACCGCCCCAGGAGAAACCACCAGTGGCCCCGGTGTCAACACTGAGGGCATGTTCGACGAGATGGGGGTGATGACGGATGGTGAGGACGACGAAGAGGAAGATGAAGAGGATGGAGAAAATGCAGAGGTAATGGGTGAGGCGTTGGCTGAGGGTGGAGATGGGCGGGTCTTGTTGATTGACAAATCCACAGGCTCAGTCTGGGTCTGGAACTGCTGGGAGGACAGCAGGTCCTCTGGAGGCTCCACTTTGACTTTGCTCAGTATTAGAGGCACTGCCTCCATGTCAGGGTAAGTATGGACTTTAGGAGACTGTGGGAAAAAGGTAAACAAACATGGATGGAGATTAGACATTTCATTAAGTGAGCCTAATTCCCTTACTGAGATCTCTTCAGCCAGTGAGTCTATCTTTTTTGTTGTTGGTGGTGGTGTTTTTTTTTTTTTGTACAACTGGTTTCTTCTGTCTTCACAGATGCTTTAAGTTTAGAGGTAGTGTAGAAATGAGAATTTTGAACGAATGTTGATATCACAGAAAATAATAGAAAATGCCAACTAATAAAAATTTATTGTGGGCAATTTAATATTCATCTTCTAGTCATTTTTTTTATGGATAATAATGAGCAGAAGAGTAAGATGATTAGCTTGATTAGTTGTATGCAATGACATCACTGGGTGGGGATATGAAGTTTTAGTTTTTCACCATTTGCACAAGGACTCTTCCCTTCACACATATCCCCCCTCCCCCCCCCCCCCCCCCCCCCCCCCCCCCCCCCCCCCCCCCCCCCCACTGCTGGGAAAACATCATATGGGCCCAATTTCCTGACCTGCTTTGGCATCATCATGTGCCTCAGAGGGCCAAGCCTGCTGGGTTAGTCAGCTTGTCCCTATAGTCCCTCTTACTCAAGACTCCACAACTATGCTTATGGGTCCTTTCACTGGTCCCAAAAGTAAAAAGTTACCACTGATCAAACAACTGCCACACCCTAATAAAAATAAAAAACTAACCTCTACATTTCCAAGGATGTATAATCTGGTATCTTTAATAATGTTTAAATCATTCCAGATCCACACCGTATATTTTCCGAATGGTGAAAACGACAAGCTGAAAAAATATTTTTAGTAAGAAAGTGAAGAGAGGAAAATGCAGAAAAACTGGCAAGTGATGATGAAAATGATGGAGAGAAATTTTGTGAATAGCCAACGGTCAGCTACCCCAGAAAAAAAAAAAAAAAAAAACGAGGTAAGTTTTCTAGCTAGAGCGGCCCTGACTTCAGTTTCTGGCAGACAGACAGTAAAAGCATCCAGAAGAATCTTAGCTCCAGGATACTCCTCTAATCATGACAGAGAAGCTCATTAACCAGAGGGGAAAAGTTCTTATAAGCACAGCAGCAGGCCTGAAAAATGTTCCACCGCAGAAATTTGCCTCTCCTTTGTTTACAGACTCACATTTCTTTGTGCAGCCGTAATGCGGTTCACGTAAAAAAGGGTCTGTGGTGGATTACTGTTTTTCTGCTTGTGCTATTTTTACAGCCAGACGTGTGGAGTCACTTCAAGCCCACAGGAAACATTACAGCTCCGTGAATCAGCGTCACCCGGCACAACTAAACCGAATCTGAGGTCAAATCACCAAATGCAGGGCTATCCACCGCACCAACATGTGACCTAAAAACCCCAATCTGGATCGTTCTGGAGTCAAAGGCCAATGACACAGGTCAAAGTGTGTGACCTTAAGGTCAGTACTATAACAATGCATTAGTTGTGCAGAAATGATGCTGCTAACAGTGGCTAATTTTCAACTTCAAGAACAGGCTTTGCAGGAAAAGCTACATTTGTCTTAGACATGTGGACATCAGTCAGAACTTTGATGTAGGTAATTTTTGCATCTTTTTTTCATTTCTAGAAATGTTTCTTGTGATTTTTGTTTAATTGAATGTTCCTTTCTTTCGCTCACTCTCTGTATTCTTTGGGAAGTGAATGTTAAGACAGAGTCTTGAACATGGAATCGAGAAAAAGAGTGGCTTAATAAATATCAAATTCAAGAAGAGAACATTAAAAATTGAAATTGAACTTGCTCAGCTGAAGTAACCAGTAATATCATGGGGTCTGAAAAGCAACACTCAAATGTTATTTTTTAATTCATTAATCTATCATTCAGTGAAACTGAATATAATCACATTCCTTTATATTTTCATTGCTTTAAATCATTGCCAGAGTTCTCGATCCCTAAGCAGTTGCTGCATTCCAGACATTCAGAGCAGCTAGTAATCAAAACTAACAAGAAGTCCCATTTGCATAGCAGGCAATTAGCAACCTGCTAATGAGTTTCTCTGAAAGGAAAGGGAGGTGCCCCCCATTCCAGATCATTTCTCAGCTTCTCCAGCTAACTGAACCACTAACATTTGACTAAGGGCTTGTGTCACTGCAATGAGGGGGGAAAAAAAGTCATGTCTTTCTCAGAAAACACATCATATCTGGTTGACTCCTAATTTTAAGTCTATTCATTAAAAAAGTTTAGCTTACGACAGATGCTCACTCTTTTGTCCACCCTGTCAAAAAAAAAAATCTTATGCACAGGACTCCTGTGATGAAAGAGAGGCTGAGTGGGACTGGCTATGGAGAACTCACTCTCTGCTCTCACTCTCAGATCTCTTGAGTTCCATGTGATGTACCCTTCAGGGCATGTTTAAGAGGATTTAGTTTAGGGTGAGTATTTTCTGTTGTTTGTGGTTTCTCTCTCTCTCTCTCTCTCTCTCTCTCTCTCTCTCACTCTCTCTCTCTCTCTCTCTCTCTATATATATATATATATATATATTTATATACACTTAACATTTCCTCTACACTGAAACTAAAATTGGAAAATCAGCTTCAGTCATCAGCATTCAGTCTTCAGATGTCACAAATAACATTGTAAACATCTGTATGATTCCATGGAGCCATGTTGTTGAGTTATACATATTATGCAGATTTCATCGTCTTTCAGAATGACTTAAAATCTGAAACTATGTTGTGGGAAGTTCGGGGGAAGAAAAAAAAACATTGTTTTGTGCATCTTGTGTGAGCATGGAGTGGTTCTGCAGTTTGAATGTCATCTTAACAGACGCAGTTTCCATTCCTTAATCGCCCCCTTTCTGTCACATACACCCCCCCCCCCGCCTCACACATACACACACACACACACACACACTCCTCCCTCCGCCCCTCGCCCTCTTATTTCCCTTTCTCTGCCCCGACCCTCATGCTTCTTTTTTCCCAATGACTTTCACTTTATTTGGGGATCCGTTTTTTTTTTTTTTTTCATAGGAGGGGCTTATTTTTCCAAAGCCATTCAGGGATGATGCCCTTTGCTGGAGGCTAAACACCATTCCCAGCGAGGTTTTGGCACAAGGCCACACAAAATGCAGGCCACGCTCTGAGCTGCCTGGTGTTGTGGTCCTGATGCAATGCACTTCAAAGCAGCCGTGTGTAGGCTGCACACATCTAGCCACTAGACTACATCACATACCACAACTTCTGTTTTGTTAGGTGGGAGATAACTTTGTTTCACAAAGTGAGCAAAGTAGCATATGCTCTTAAAGGTGCAATGTATGTCTGGCTGGATGCAGAGATGGGTTGAGGGGTGAAGTTAAGGGAACACATAGAAGACCAAGAGGACGTTTGCTTGTAACAGCATGTAAGAAGAGTATATTGAATGCACACTGCAGAGTATAGGGGAGCAGAAAGGAAAGAATAACAAGTTAGTATGTAACTATCATTTTTACAGAGGATAAAGTGATGGAAACAACTGTAATAACAGATTTATCTATGAATAATTGTTGTTTAATGTATTGATAGGTATGATATAAAAGAGAAAAGAGGGGTGTATCAGTAAGAGTACATTAAAAAAAAAAATCTGGTTCATGGGCCAGTTTATTCTCATTAGTCCAACTTGTTATACTTTAAAAAGTGCTGCAATAATCCCACCATTCGGATGGGATAGTAGTTTAACTGAAGACCAAGTGCAGATGGCTGAGAATAATTCAGGCTTAACTGTAGACTAAGCTTAGATGACTGAGAATAAACAAGGCTTAACTGTAGACTGTATTTAGATGACTGAGTATAAACAATGCTTAAATGTAGACTGTGCTTAGATGACTGAGTATAAACAGGGCTTAAATGTAGACTGTACTTACATGACTGAGTATAAACAGGGCTTAAATGTAGACTGTACTTCTACAGATGATTGTGTATGAGCCAGGCTAAACTGTAGACTTAGACTACATGACTGAGAATTAACCAGGTTTAACTGTGGACAGGACTGAGAATAAACCAGACTTAACTGTGGATTGAGTAATAGGGGGCACTGTAGTGTTGCAACTGCAGGTCGTGTACTGTTGTCAATGTAAGTCTATGAGAATTTTTTGAGAATTATCTGAAATATTTAACAGGCAACTTCATAAACTATCAGAAGATGCCTCTTTGTTCATGACTCTAGCATAAAAGCTGAGGAAGAAGAAAAAGAAGAAGAAACATGTTAAAGAACAGAACACTGTTGTTTTTAAGCCGACTTAAGTAGACAGTCTCAAGAACTAATGTTAAAAATTTCAAAGCGTGCAGTAAACTATTAAGGGAGCTAGAAACCTCCACCTCTCAGGTCATACTACATCCTGTGGGGAATACTTTTTTGTGTGGGAAACTGCTGTCTTCATTCATCATCTTTGCACAGACCTTGGGGCAGTGCTGTACTCCATTTACAAATTGTAAATGAATATTTGACACTGTTGGTCATTTTTGAGGAGTAAAAAAGTCTTAGTGAGTCTGCCATATATACATGCTTTTATAAGTTTACAAAGTTAGCTCAATGTTTCTTTACTGAGAACTGCAAGCTTTTTATACTTTCAATGCTTTCTAATGTGCAACTAAACATTTACGGAGAGTACGAAAAAGAACTGACGCTAATGACAACACAGGTGGGAATGCGAAGCAAGTGAAAGGCAAAGAGCAAAAAGAGAGAGAGAGATGGAGAGCAGGGGGTGTGGGGGTGGGAGGAAGAGAGATGTGTGTGTGTGTGAAAGAGAAAGAGAAAGAAAGAGAGAGACAGAAAGAGAGAGAGAGAGAGAGAGAGAGAGAGAGAGAGAGAGAGAGAGAGAGAGAGAGAGAGAGAGAAAGAGAATCTCCCTGCAGCTCTGTCTCTGTGCATCTGGTGCCTGCGCCCTGCCAAGATGGCCGCTCTGGCTGCAGTGGGCCTGACTGGAAGCCCTGCGAGCATTCCTGCTCCAGCTGTGGCTCTCCACACACACACACACACACACACACACACATACAGTACAGCCCTGTGCTCCATCACGGCCTGCTCCGATGAGCCCCTGAGCTCCACGCCTGGGAGTAATTAAGGCTATCGCTAGCAAGGAGAGGAGTGAGGGGAGCGGGAGGAGGGGGAAAGGAATTGTCTGAAAAACAACTGTTCTCTTACCCCTTGCTCGGATTCCAGGGGCTCTGCTTTGACTCGGACCGCAGGCATTCCGTCAAGCATTAACATCCTGTTATTGACGGTGTCTGCGAGGAGAGAGAGAAAAGGAGAGAGAGAGAGATGAGAGGAGAGGAGAGGTGGTGAGGCAGCTATATCATGACTTTATCAGGTCTGCCTGTTGCTGTCATTGTTGCGTGTGACTCCTCTCACCTTTAGCGAGCCTGGCTAGGCCCCAACACTCACATAACTATAACACAGACGACAATGGGGCACCAGTGTGATGTCATTCATGGTATTTAATTTGTAAACAGAGCACCTTTATAGCTCATTGTAAACACTCTGTCTTGGTAGTATTTCTTAGCTACAGTGGAAAGTGGAAAGTGTATGTCACAGACTACGCTGCTATGCTGTATCTGGTAATCATAACACAGTAGCTAATTACTGATGGTTACAGCATAGTAGAGAGGGAAACAGACTTTCAGCCAGAGGGATGTGGGTTTGAATCCCCTGATGGTTTACTGTCAGTGTGCCCAGGGCAAGACATTTAAGCTCAAAACTGCCTGTAAAGTACATGACCTCTGAGGTCAAAAGTAAGACGTAAGATGGTGCTCTACAAATGAGCATCAGCTAAATGTGTACATGTAATTGATACAGGACATTTGCTGGATATATAGTTGAATGTGGTTGGTCGAATGTAACTGATATACTGACTACTGCCTCTCGGTGATCATTCTGTTCTTTGTATGAGAGGATAGATGGTTGGTAATTACAATTGTGTTTTACACAGATAGATTAAAAAGCACTGCAAAGTAAGTAAACTGATTATTCTTTCAAAGCAAATGATACAACAAGGGATAGCAAATTGTGCCAAAAATAAATTAGAAATCCATTTGGAAACTGCGTCACCAGTAGGGATGCACCGATCTGATACTGATATTGGATATCGGTCCGATACTGACTCAAATAGCTGGATCGGGTATCGGTGAGAATAGGGCTGTCTAGGGGCCGATATAGCCTATTCAATTCTGTTATATTCTCTGTACACACAATCATCTTCGCACCACTTTCCAAATGATTTACGTCAACACCAAAATGCTGAAACACCTTATAGTGTTTCTTGTTACGCAATTATGAAGTTGTCCCACCAACTAATTGTTCAGCTAGGTCGTGTCTAAAATCGCCACTCCATGTATGGTTCGAACCACCGTTGCGGTTGTTTTCCGTCTCTTACACATAGCAGATATAAAGCTTGTCTTCTACGTTGAGCAATGCATATGCATTGTATAGTATGATGATCTGTAATTGAAAATAGATTAGCAAATTTGATAGACAGAGCAGCATTGAATGCATTTCTCCTGTATGTATGTTTTAGTGTCTCCAGCACAAACTTTCGCCAGTGTTATGGCAACCATACGTCATCATTTCTGAAACTCTCCGTTTTCCCTTGCTGTTTATTATATGTGTTCTTCTCTGTACTTGCGTTCTCGTGGACTTGCGAAACGTCATCAGTCACGACCAAAGTACTGTTCCATTTCAAAGTTCACGTCTAGCCAAGAACAGACCAAATACCCGGATGTGTTCTTGATTCGTGGGTTTTACCAAGGATGCATCAAGAGGTGACTTGTGTGGACTTGGGGAGACAAGTTTCCCAGAGTGCATTTCACCCAAATTTCACAAAATAACGGCAATGGCAGCAGGCGAGCTACCACATAAGTGTAAGTTTCATATTATGACTGTTGTTCTGTCACCAAATGTAGTTTTTACGATTTTCCAGGCAAGAAATTAATATTTCGTAATTCCACTATGGGTCAATAGTGCCTCCTTGAAAGTTCTAAATGTTCTGAGATATGACATCTACTAGCTGACTGAGCTAGCTAGCTCCAGGGCCTCCAGCCAGCAAGAACGCTGCTGTTTCAAATGCAGTTTGAGCGTACTGCATCCTCCCGCATCATCGGGTGGACATACTCCCGAGTTGAACTTGCGAGACCGAACTCCCAAGAATGGGAGTACGTACTTGGCGTACTTCATATTGAGAAATGGCTCCTGTCCACATTACAACGAGAACCCGGCTTTTTCAGACTGATGTACCTCAGAGAGCGTTTTCGAAAAGTATCCATGTCGGTGGCAGAAAATGCTGTGTTAATGTGGACAGAAGGGCAGAAGAGAAATAATTACGCGTTCTAAAATTTACCCGGGTTAGTGTGGACAAGGCAAGCACCTCCAGGAGCATCATGCCAAAGAACACAACGAGTTCGACCAAACAAAAAAAAGGGACGATTATGAAGAAGCAGTTAACTTTGTTGGGTGCCTTGCAAAGACACGAGAAACTTCTCGGTGATAGTGTGAAAGCGACAAAAATAACAGAAAAGGTTCTCAGATTCAGTTGCTGGTGCATGATTATTTATTATTTATAAATAACGATTCAATAAATATATATATATAATATGTATTTATTTGTTACATTTTGTTTTACAAAGTTAGGACAGTAATGTTTGAGTCAAGCCTGAGGCCTGACACATAAAAGAATGATCCCAATCTCTTTCAGACAGTGAGGCATACAGCTTATTAATTAAACACTGGTATCAGATCGGTATTGGTATCCGTATCGGGACAGAAAAGGTCAGATCGGTGCATCACTAATCACTAGGAAACCAGAATATCAGACCCCTTAACATGTGTCACTTAATCCAAAAACACTTTTCAAAGGGAAATAAAAAATTAGATAGAGGACGAATAAAAACAGTTTTTAAGCCTTGGTTCAAATGACACAATGCACAACAGTGAACGTAATCCACAAGTCCAGCAGCAAATTATATTTGTGTATATGCATTTGCAGTTACATCCTGTTGGTGCTCATGTTGGCTACTAGCCTCTTCTTATAATCAAAGCAATAAGGCACAGGCTATGGTATATGGTGATTACTGTCAGGGTTCAGGCAACTATTGCTTATAACTGCAATAATATTGACAATTTAGCACACAAGAGAGTGTCATATTGTTATTATGAAATTGTTACCAACATCAAATTTTCATTCTGCTGGCAATGGTTTTGATTTGACTTTGCAAAAATTATATATATGTGTGTGTGTGTGTGTGTGTGTGTGTGTAAGTAATTATAAGTAATGTGGCCTGGAGCACAGCTTTCTAGCAATGTTTTTACAGCTACAGTATAGGCATTGTTCGATGAATTGAATTTGCTGTCCTTTACTAAACTGAACTGATCAATAAGCTCTTAATCAAGGCCGTAATTTTGTAATGTATTATATATTGTGTATTATAACTCCTCCTCCGACACATAAAAAACATCTGTCATGATTTAAAAAACCCACTCAGTCACCGCTGCAATGACCTGAAGCAGCAAACAACCAGACATCACCTGTCATGCCCTGCTGTCAATCACGGTTCCCTCTGCTTTTTGGAGGTAGCCAATGACTTACCCTCTATTATCATCTCAACATGGCTTTTTTTCAAACTGGATCATTATAAAAACTTCCCTGACATAGCTTGAGGTAGGAATAAATGTTGTCTGACCTGTTATGGTTTATTACCCAGATGTTTACCTTAAATGGCAACAAACATGGACAGAAAATGTGTTGTCAAGCGACATTTAAGGGAGTTTGGAGGTTTAATGAGCTACTTAGATCTGATTACAAGCTGGTGTAGTTCTTTGTGCCTGAAAAAATGGATGAAGTGAAGATGAAATGCTTCACTGATCCCTTCTGCTTTTTAAACCAGTAGAATAATGATCTCAACAATGCAAACAGCTAGCTTTATTTTTCCTGACAGCTTCTGTTTTGTAAGGCTTGTCATTTTTAAGGGACAATTTCATCCTCAAAGTGTATTGAAGAGTGCACGTATTGAGGCAAATGAAAAATACTGAGTTGACACCCAAATAGGAACTCATGTCAGTCAAACACATCTTTTTTTTTCCCCCGTTGATGTGTTGAATGCAGAGACATCTGACACATGTTTCATACAGATAGTGAAAGCTCAAAAGAACAGGGTGTCTAATGTCAGGAAACCTTGGAGAGAGCCACTCTCCAACAATGTGAATCTCCCTCAGTCAGGGTTGTCCTGATGTAACCCAGCCTCTTATTATTTTAGCAGCAGCGCATGAAGGAATGCAAGCAAAGCAGATATTCTCCAAACATCTCTATTACACTTCAAACCTGGCATGGGGAACAGGAAACGTGGCCCGAAACACAAGTCAGCATTCAGCCGGACCTATTCTGGTATAGGGGAGACATCACCGGTTACAGCATTAACCCTTTCCTCCCAGAAAAGGCCAAAACTGTCCAGCAAGATAAGTGCGCGTCAGATAGTTCCTAGAATAAATGTAATTTTAGTTCAAATCCAGTCTGAGCCAAGTTTGATTCCTACAGAGCACTGTCCTCCAGGTAATCTGTGTGTATTGGACTTTTAGGTATTGGTAGTGTAGGTCCAATGGCTTTAGGCATTGGCTGACTAAGAAACTGTTGTCATAGCAACTAAGGCTGGCGCTACCAAGGTCTTTGTCCCTCCCACTCTCAGAACCAACACATAGGTATCAACCATGACCAGACACACAGGCTGTCTGACAATCCGCCATTTCACATATCTGAAACCTAAGCAACGGATCATCATCATCACAAGCTGATGGACCCTCATCACGCATTGATGGGAAGCCAGCAATTAAGAGCAGCTCCACTGCATCTGTTTCCTTCAAGCTAACCTCACTAATGAACTCCCATAAGAGAGCTACAAATAGGAAATCAATACAAAGAGCAAGCCTTCAGGTGCCTCATTAATGACAACCTTATAAACAGTGTGTTTATACAGATTACAAGCATAATGGACTGCAGTGTGGCTGTGGCTCCAATTGCTATCTACTTTTAATCTTTAATCTGACAGAGATGTAAATAGGTAAAGATCACATGCAGAAAGAAGGCTGTGTTTCCTTCAAAGGCGTGGAGAAAAAGTGAACAATCTTTCATTGTAATACTCAGATCGGTTTGTGAGAGGTTCCTCGGGCATCTGCTGTTTACTCCAACCAGCTGTCACAGCTCCGATCTGGTCATGGAGAGCAACCCAAAGACACCCAGTCAAGGCCAAACAATCCAACTGAGCAGTTTCCCTTCGAAATCAAACTAGAAATACTAGAATTTACCTCTACGTTTAGGCCCTTCTGAGATCTCCCATTCAGTCGTGACATCCAAAGACAATACTACCTAAAGCAAGAGAGCAAGTAGGGGTAGAGAGAAAAACCATAGGTGGAAATTAACATTCCCTTTCCATTTACTAAGGCTCTGAAATGAAATTGCGACCCCAGGTGTGTGTCTGCATCTATAGATAGGGTGTGGGAGTGTTCAGCTGAGGGCACAGGCATCTCATTGCCATGCACCACTGGAGTTGTCTCCAGAGAGACTCCCTTGAGAAGAATGAGACCAATTCAACTGGAAACAAGGCAGTAGGAAGGGGTGTCCTCACCGGGATTCAATCCTAGCTGAAGGAAGGTGGGGGGTTGGCGACAAGTGAAGGGTGGGGATGGCAGGCATTCCCTTTACTCCATCTCAGATGTGCCACACAAATTCCCTTGATGACTAGCGGCACTGATGGAGGCGGCTACTGCGGCGGTGAGGAGATATCGGGCTACCGGCCCCAGTGCATGACAAGCAAATCAATATGATGTGACAGGCCACGGCGGAAAACGTCTGCCCTTTGGCGACCCCACGCCGACCCCGCCACACAAAGATTCAAAGAGCATTCAGTAGGGCTCTCACAGAGCAGGGAGCTCACCTCATTGTGCAACTTTTAGCAGTTCCTTGCCAAACTTAATCTCATTCTGCTCTCAAATACTAGCGTGGCATCAGTATGACTGAGGTTTGCAAGAGAGGGAGAGAGAGAGAGAGAGAGAGAGAGAGAGAGGGAGAGAGAGAGAGGGAGAAAGAGTGTGTGTGTGTTTGTGTGTGTGAGAGTCTGTGTATGCACGGTACAGAGAGCTCCTCTGCTTAAATCCAAGATTTGTTTGTTGATGTTTTTTTTAAAAAGAAAAAGAAAAGTGTAAATTCATTAAGTATTTTCTGAGAGTCTCTTTGGTTTGGAGGAATTTAAGAGGAGGGGGTGTCTTTATTAGGATTAGTCATTGCGCAAAAATTTTCCAGGATCACAAATCTAAAAAATGTACTTGGAAGATGGGGAAGGAAGGAGAGATTCTAGAATGTGGGGGTGATCCGTCTTTCGAAAAGAGAGCAAGATGAATGAAGAAGTTGCGTGTTTTTTTTTTTTGCTGTTGATTTTTTTTTTTTTTTTTTTTTGGTAGTTGTTAAGAGGAGGAAGAGAGTATGGCAAACAGACGGACCTTGCTTTCCCTAGCCAGTGCTTTGTTCCTGTGTTGAGCGCCCTAAGCAACTGTGGGCATCTGTGGCACAGAGGCCAGTCCTGCTGCCATGGGCCGAAGGGGAGACACGACAGGGGTGGGGGAAGGAGGAGTGGAGAGGAGGGAAGGAGGACAGTGGGGCCTTGCCAGGACCCTCACACATTAACAGAGCTGAAAATCTGCTCTTAGACTTGCAATAAAATAGTAGCCTTTTACGTTCAATGTTCAGAGCAGGATATTTCAATAACTGGTGACTAGCTATCACAAGGAAAAGATCCACTTTTTCTGTGAACTAAAAACCAGTGTGTTCTGTGGAGTGTTTTCAACTTTATGCTTCTTTTTTTTCAACCTTTCCATTCTTCTCAGTTAATTAAACTGATCATTTCTTGTTCTCTAGTAGTGTACAGGGCTGTTACTTCATACTATGCTGTGCTGCACAATCTCAGTTGAAATTTTTGTTTTGTTTTGTGATTTTTTACAAAGTGTTGTAAGCCATATATTCAAGAATCAAACTTGCGTTAGAGAGTTCTCAGAAAATGGGAGGAGATACTTTCTTCCGGTCAGGGCCACATATCTGCAAAGAAGCCAGGCTCACACTAACTTCCGTTTTGTCACCCTGAACCCCCAACGCCCCCCCCCCCCCCCAACACAAAAAAACACATTTAAAACATGATGAATCATGATGAATCACCTCTATAGCTACTTATGCATAACAAGGAGAGTGTAATAGCAACCCTATTGACCAGACTTCACATTTAATTTGCTGAATGATGCAACAAGAGTTCAGTCAGACAGAGACAAGGTTTGTACTCTCAGGTCAGTGATTCTTTTTTCTTTTTTTTTTCTTATTCTTTTTTTTTTTCTTTCTTTTTTTTGTAGCATACCACAACCCACTTCCCTTGCAGAAAAGCCATGTAAACTATCAGAGAGTTCAGGTCAAGTGATCATAACAGTGTAAAACTCAGAATGCTCAACTGAAAGCTCTGGACACAATATATCAGCAGAATTGGATTCATGCTCCTTCTTAACAAATCAAAAGTGAAATTCTATACACCTTGACTAACCCATTTGTGTCCACTGACACTGTAAAGTCTTGCCTTAGCCTACATGTACTCAGTGGACACAGTCCGGGAGGATTTCTTTGGTTAATCTTCTCTGGCATACAATGAATGACTTCAGACTTTCCATTTCATAAGGCACATTTTCCTTGGCAGGCAAATCTAGACCTGAGACTTTGGATGCTGTTGGGACATTGTTGAATTGCACTCAAGAGGGATAGGTTGTCTTGATACCAGTGAGAGCTGCTGTGTGTGTGTGTGTGTGTGTGTGTCTGTGTTTTTTTGTATTTGTGTGTGTGTCTGTGTGTGTGTGTATGTGTGTGTGTGTGTGTGTGTCTGTGTGTGTGTGTGCGCGCCTGTGTGTGCACTCCATCCTGTCAGTTTAACTTCATAGAAACAACCTATCCTCCCTGGCATTTCCCTAAAACTCAACTGCCACTGAGATCCAAGCAACAATGCACTCCTCTCACTCAGACGCACAATCGATTTGATTGTAGATTGTAGTTGTCTTGTTACTGCCGTTATTCTCTAAAGTATGACAAATGTACCAGGTATCCAGAGAATGACTAGGGTTGGATGAATTCCCCACACATAAAAACAGCCAATGGAGGTAGGCTCCGCACAGCAAACCTGCTGCAACCTAGACATAGATGAGAGTTCAAAGCTGAAACATCTTCTGTAAACCACAAAGTATTTCAATCTGTCCAAATAAGTAAGCTATGAGGGCCATTTAACATTTGACTCACATAAAATAGACGTGTATTGCACATTACTTACCAGCCTCTCCCCTGGTTCTCTGACACTTACCCCCAACCCACCCCGACTCCCATCACCTGATAGGAAGCCCAGAGGTCATTAATAGAGTCCTGATACCCGTGTAAATGTTACGTCAGCCCTCTGAAATTATACGGGCACACGGAAATGGCCATATTCTACTGGATTGCCCTTGGTGTCCAGCTATTTCTGATCACCGGAGATCCTGTAACAGTAATCTGCTTGGGATAAAGTGGCTGGATGAAGCCCTCTGGCTCTACATGGTCACACTACTTGCAAACACATGGGGCTCAAACCAGAGGTCAGGCCAAACCAAGGTCCCGAGGTGATTCAGTTTGGACAACAATACCATAAATACTGTGAAAGCAATATACATCTACTGCTCGTCTGCCGGGAACTACTATAGAACGACAAAGTAATTAACCAGGTCTCATAGGTCTGTCATTAGTATACGCTGGTCGTGGTCTAATATATTCATGTCCACAGCATGTTGCCTAAGAGATAAAGGGGTCTGGTGAGTTCCTGCACTCATTGGGCAATCTTGTAGGAGGGTAAAGTTATTTTAGCATCGAACCAGAGGACAGAGTCCAGTAAAATTGGAATATTCAATGGATCTCTTTATGTAGGCGGAGAATGTACGGAGGAAAATTTCTCTGACCAGAGTGCATCCCTGGAACTTAGGCATTCATTTCATTACAAAATTATAGTGTTCAGTTTTCAACTTGAGCCAGCCCTGCTTTTAATTCATGTTGACAGCATTTACACAAAGTGGCCAGAAAGTGACAAAGTACACAGTTTACAAAGGCAAGCATGTCACGCAACCATTTGCTCTTGTTCGAATCCAGTTATTGGTTCAAAGTTGTTGAGATAAAATGTTAAAATAAGGTTGAAATTAAAAAAAAAAAAAAAAAAAAAAAAACTGTCTAGACAAACAATGTGCAGCGGCACGTTTCCAGTCAAAACGCAACTGCTGTTTCCTATGCGGTTTTCACCACTTCTCATAAACACATCTGACTTCCTGGGCCCTGGGCTCCTTTGCTAAATCTGGCCATGGCACATAGATTGACCCTCCCCTCCTCCCTCCTCTCTCCTATTCTCATACCCCACCAGCACGCCCGCCCGTTGTCTCTGAGCGGCGAGATCCCTCCCTGCTCAATAACCTGCCTCAGCACAAGAAACCTTTCAGTTCAAAAAAAAAAAAAAAACCCACCAACACAGCAACTGCATGGCAACCAAACTGCTAACAGTGACACCTCGTTCTGGTCGATATTTACAGTACTTCTGCTTAAACCCTGTGTTTTTTTTGTTTTTTTTTTTTATGTATATCAGTCCTCTGAGGATGCCTGATTCTAAGATCGCTCTGTTGATATGCAATTCATAAGCTAAGAGGAGTGGACTGCAGCCAACAGTAGAAAGAGATGTCCTCAGTAGAAACAGTAGAAAGAGATGACCTCCTAGCCCCGCCCCACCCCACCCCACCCCCTCGGCCCTATGTTCAAGAGCAGTGGTGTCAGTGGTAAGGCTTTTAAAATAGATCTGACACTAAAACCTCAATTGGACTGAGAGAAGAGTAGTCACAGAGGAAAATTAGGTGAGGTTTTTGCAGTGAAAGACTGTGTACAGAGAGAGAGAGGGTCCCAGTATTTATTGTTATTCACCTTCCCCTAATAAACTGTCCATGCTGAATAGCGTCTGCCTGATTTCTTATAATAAAAAAAACAAACAAACAAAAAACATTATGAGTAGGTTGGCAGGTGCCGCATGTTCTTAAGTGTCTAAAACGTGTGTATTTAGAAAATCTAAATAAGTGATAAGTATATAAATAAACATAGAATACCTGTACTTGAATCGGGCGATGCAGAGCACTGGTTCTCAAACTTTTCAACCAACAGCCCTGACAATAATGTTTGTTAAGACTTCCTACCACTACCCTCTCCTGGGATGTTTTTAAAATGTGATAAGCACAAACACATGTGCACATGCCTGCGCGCACACACACACACACACGTACATGGTACACCACCCTCAGGTCATAATAACAACAGAAAAATAACACATATAATAACAACCTTGAATCTGTTCTCTCCCACGTTAAGTGAGTTGAGCATCAACACCTAATTCATTGTAAAGAGTTTTGTTTTTTGGAGCACAATTCCACCCTGGGTTTGACGCATGAGACAGTCACTCAGAGAGACGGCCCTCCATCCTGGGTCGTAATATGCATTTGTCGACGCAGAAAACATATTTTTGCATAAATAATCTTGCAGATCAGACAGTCAGCCAAAACTGCGTCTGAAGAATCAAGGCACTTTGTAGCCTTAGCGAGGCATATTAAACGTGCAGCAACATTAGAAATCATTTTACTCGTAGTCTATTATTGTCTAAAAGGAAAATTAAAAATATTGTAGACCACATATTTTTCACACTCATTTTAAAAGTCAGTAAAACGTTAACTGAAAGCCTATCATTTGTTCATGAAATAGGTGAATACTATTATGGCGAAAGAAGAAAAAATTGGTCAAATGTCACTGTCACCTTTTTTCCATCACTGTAGAAATGGTTTGCAGCCGCCACTACGGCAGTCTATGGTTCTCAAAGTGGCAAAATGGATCACAGACACACAAGCCAGGCAAAGACACCTATGACAGTCTGGTTACTGTGTAGGCCTGGGAACCTTAAGCAGATGCGACAAGTTTCATTGCTGCATTTGAATTGCAATTTTTTTTTTCCCAAATCATAGTGACTAACGAGCAGGTTCTTAATATCCTAATTCACATGTCATTAATCATTCTTTATTGAAGTAATCGTATAGTCATTAGTCATGTCATTAACATGCTCAAGCTCTGGTAGTGTTTGTTGTCATTTTTGTCATATGTTCTCAAGTGTCCAACACATCTCAAAGGTGCCACCGCAGTTAGAAGGCGAGTCTTTTGTCTGTTACAACAGTTGTATTCACATAGATTTACATTACCCATGGGCAAAACAAATGTTCTTTCCCATTTTGCTCGATTGAAAGCCTGTCCCCAACAGCCATAACAAAATGCAGCTATTTTGATTTGTAACCCATATGCCATCAGCTACCCAACTACAACCGCTTCCACTGCTTGACTGACAGTTGAGAGGCATATCTGTTGGCCAGGCGGGGTAAACTCTGATAGAACTGTTTGGATATCACAGCTGTCCCTCTACTTTTAACTGGATCCATTTAAAAGTGGCCAAAGCAAACTTTTTAGGAGCCATCTGTGTGTGAGTACCAGCTGTAGACTGCAGGGGATTCTTTTTTGCTCAGAAAGTACAATTTCTCTCCAAAGACAATATGACCTCAGACCACAGATGTAGCAAACAAAAATACTCTTCTAGCATCTCAAATGTTTAATAAAAGAGGTTAGGAAATGGTTTTCATATGGTTATGAAATATGGTAAGTTAAAACTCCCGTTGCACTCGTGAGTTGTACATACCTGCATATATAAGTAGGTATTATTATTTACATCGCATTTACACTGTACTCCTTATTATTATCTATAATAGTTATTATTGTTGTTTATTATTATTTACTGATAAAAAATAAATTGTTGTAATTGTACATATTGCTTTTGTAAATCACATAGTTACATGAGGTGGGCTGCCAGCACATTCAGTAAGTACGTGCACGTATACATCTCCTGAAATTCAAACGTCAGATGTGCCATTCAGTATGCTCAGTCAGTAGCAAGACATGCTATCACATAAAACACACAGTGACAGTGCAGCCTTTCTGTTTATCTCCAGGAGTTCATTTCACTTTTAAAATGAAAAAATCGTGAGGACTGCTACGTTTGAAAGTGTGCATACGTGAAGGTGGTTTGTGGTGAGCGACTGTAGAGACTAAGACCAGGGGTCAGTGGGAGGTGGAGGTGATGGTAGAGGAGTGCATTATCATCAGTACAATAACCCACTCTTCAGTCCCTAGGGCCAGGCTCCATCCTCCAGTCCTAATGCAGCGATTCTTAAAGCAGGCAGTCTTAGCCTCCCACAGCCTCTCTCTCTCTCACACTCATATCTCCCATTCATTCTCATTCTCAGCCTCAGATAAGCCTGGGCATTCCCACATATATAGGAATAAGTATATCTAGTAAGTTATATACACAACACATACACATATATGCATGTGTGTGTGTGTGTGTATATATATACACACACACACACACATACATACATACATACACATATATACATACACACACACACACACACACACACACACACACACATATATATATATATATATACACAGTTCTAAAACAGAGCCTCATACTACTGGTTTCATTCAGTGTGAACAATTCTAGAGCAGAGAACTCTAGAACAAAATCACAGTTAAATGCAAGCACATATTTATTCACACTATGTGAAAACATGCACATTTGTATGTCCGTTCTGCAGTCTGACATTCACACTGTACACCTAGACATGCAAACCACAGACTGAACTGTTTACACACTATATAAGCATACAAATTAATGCCCATAAACACAAAACTTCACATTTACAAACCCTGATGTGCATGTGGTCTCTAACACACACAATCGCACACAGAAAAAGGGAGAAAGACTGAGAGAGACAAAGAGACAGAGCGAGTGAGAGAGAGAGAAAGAGAGAGAGAGAGAAAGAGACAGAGAGAGAGAGAGAGAGAGAGAGAGAGAGAGAGAGAGAGAGAGAGAGAGAGAGAGAGAGAGATGCGCACAAACATTCAGACTGTCTCACACACAGTTTTCAGGGATTGCTCACTCGAATAGCCTTTTAACAGTTACAGACCATCCCTTCACCGGGCATGAACTGTATTTAAACTGGTAAATCAGACAAACAAGCATTAAAACAAATATCTATGCACAGCACTGAAACGCTAAGTAATACAGGATGTCCTTTTGAGGGTATTTTTAAACTGAAATCTGACCCAATCCAGCACTCATAGCCCACTTAATAGAATAAGCAGCTGTGTTTACATTCATGCTTCACATACACTGGCTGTCTGGTTTAGGTATGTGTTTTTCCCCATTTTCAGCTGAACTTCAGCCTGAAGTGCCATGTCAAAACTTAGCTAACTAACAGGGAGAAATTTTGGTCCATGGTGAGATTATACATTAATGTGACTGGGGCATTTGAAAAGAAGAAGAAGAAGAAGAAGAAGAAGAAGAAGAAGAAGAAGAAGAAGAAGAAGAAGAAAAGGGGAAAAAAGACATTGAGCTATCTTACGGTATGCCAAATTGATTCCACATGTTTGCATACACCCCCCCCCAACCCACCCCCATGCTTGACCTACAACTGGAGACAAAGTTCACACTCATCTGAGTTGTTGTTTAGCACAGGCAAATTGCAGAAACACTGACCACTAGTAGGACTCACTTAAAATACAATACTGTTGGTTTAACTGTTGGACAGCCCACGAATTGACAAGAGTTCCCATGACTACAGAGCATGATGTCCTATAGCTTTCAAGGAGTCATTTAAGGACTGTGGACACCTCAGATTCAGGTGCTCTGATGGTGTTGTCATGACGACCAACGGAGGAAAAGGCTCTTTATTTGTCTGTGATATTTCCTACAGTTAAAATGACATATACAGTGTATAACAGTAGGAAGCTGATCAAAATCTTACTTGGAAGATTTTGATTGGGTGGAATGTACCTTGTGAAATGTGAGGGTTGAGTCAACATAATGGCTGCTTTGCTGTTTTCTAAGTAACCGCATAGACTTATAATGTCAACTTTCATCTTGTTTGACTAAAAGATCCATCCACACATTTTTACTACAAACATATCAATCAGCATTATTTACTGATGATTTAATAAAACAGCACTGTTCAAAGTCAAAGCTAGCTTCCCTGAGGTTTCAGGCCTGTTGCATGCCATACCTTCACACCTCTGTGCAGAGATATAAAAAAAATGCTCTAACCGAAGAAGTAGGCCTAATTATGACTTACATTCTAATAAATACCTGAAGAGAGAGCCTTCAGTTGGCATAATTTACTACATGATTGCTGCTGTACAGCGGGAATAGAGTCTTCCCATCACCACACCCCAGTACTGACAGGTTCACGCCTACGCGTACCCGATAGAAATAAAGCATGACAGAACCTGAGATGTGAGATCTCAGTTTCTTCTGTTACTACTATATGTAAGCCCTCTGTGCCTAATTTCATATTTTCCAATCTAAGTTTGCTTTCTTTAAATAACACTGATGAATTGTTAAGAGCGGCAAAAACCAGTGGCTGTATATTTAGTGTAGCGACAAAGGTGTGAGGAATACAAGCCCACTTGGCTGCTGCGTTCCTACTCCTAGGGTATAATCTTTACCAATGGGTCAGAGAAGTGCGACAGACTTTTACACTGACAGCTACAGACTTCATCAGCTTCATCAAGCAGAAAAATACTTCATCAGTTTGAGGATTGCAGAGTTGTAGTTCTGGATGAGACCCCCCCACACACACACCTTCCTCATGGTCTGAACTGCCTTGTCTCTGCTCTTTTTTACATCTCTGCACCTAGGTTTCGAAACAGGACGTTTACAAAAGACAGTGTAACTGCTGACAACTTCACACCATTTGGTCTAAGCACTTGATCTCCAGGCATTTTCAACTGCGTATGCAAAACAACACTCTGAGGAGCAGGTACATGGACTGACCTCTGTGATGCAGTCAGTGCTGCACTCACGCTTCTCCATGAAGAAAAACAAAGTAACCACTAAGAGAAGCCTTAGATGACCCCACGCATCAAAGAGTCGATATATCACAGACAGCGAGGTTTTTGCAGGAACCAAAAAGAAAAGAAAAAAAAAATATATAAACTGCTTCATTTTAAATAAGAAAATAAAGCCTATACGAGCCATACTGTCACACACCAGAAATCATTCCAACAAGACCTCTTAACTTGTGCAAGTAGGTCATGTTATTTATTCATCCGTGTGTTGTATTATTTGGCCACCTCTAGAATTAATGATGAACTCTCCATAGTAGGTCAAAGTGCCATTTAATTGTTTTATCTGTTTATTTTAACTATATTGATTAGTTGTATGGCAACACAATTTAGGGTGTGAATCATGTGTTTAACAATGCTAAATAAACCTGGGTCTAAACTTAAACCTACTGCAAACTGCCCTGAATACTCCTCAAACAACAAATTCTTACACCATTTGGATTTACTTCATTTTATGGAAATAACCTTCTAAGCTGCATGGTGAGCGTTTCTAATTAGTGCCTAAGGACTCAAAGGGTAGACATGTAAAATAATTTAAAAGTAACACTACTTGGACAGACAGTAAGCTAAACTACATTTGCAGGGAATACAGACCACCACCACCACCACCACTACCCCCACTCCCCCCATACCCACCCCCACCCATTTGCAAGCTCTGTTGGAGTTTGCACAATCCCCTCTTCCTCCATGTACACAGTAAACACTGCCTTAGTAAACATGCAGGAGATGGACACTGGGGTCAAGGGTTGAATACACCAGAGGACATAAGATTCTGTCAACTTAATGAAAATGTTGAAACACTGAAGGACAGAGAGAACTTACACAAATGTTACTCTTCACCAACCTTAACCTGTAATCCAGTGACATAGCCTGAAGTTGCAGCATCTTTGTATACATAATACACACAGCATGCAGTAAATGAACCTGAATGAAATTGACTCTAAGAGTTCTTATGGTATCCCACATTCAACCAGAGTGAGACAATATGAACATCATCAGGGTTCATGTAATGAGTGAATTTGTTACGCACAAAACTCAAAGGTTTTTTTTTTTTATACTTTGGATGTAGACCAATGTGATTACATATCTGCTATGTTATTTCAAACTATCCTTTGTAAAGGAGAGACATTAAAATAACTTTTCCATTAAGACTGCACTTTACTTTATGGTCCTGTTATTCAGTTTACATAATGACTGCACTTGTACACTGTACAAATGCGTGTGATCACTAATGAGCTGTCATAATAAATAATTTTTTTGTAAGTATGTAACAATAGGGGCCATTAGTACCCAGAGATAAGACTGTACCTACTGTACTTAAGCTTCTAATATGTAATTACATTAGTATTAGAGAATCTGTCTAAAGTGAATCCCGCTCCCAGAGTAAACCTGTAAGGTCTGTTGCTTTGAAACAAACTTCCAAAACTAACCATCACAGCTACATTTTAGTCCTTTTTCAAGTTGTTTCAGAGTGATTATACACAATGAGTCTCCATCTACCTCTGAGGAAATCTTTCAGATGTTCACCAAGACACAACAAACATGAGATCACTCTCTGAGCCACACTCCAAAAATGTCTGACTCAAACGTTTTGCGTGTAAAAAGAAAAAGTACAATGTTTTGCAATTTCAAAATATTTAACAAATAACTTACATTACAATAAACTTTCGCCATAACACTTTTCGGGTAGAAAGGATAAATATGACGAGATGGGAGGATAAAAATATTTTGAGATAGATTCTCTGGCTCCTCTACATAGCATAATACAGTCCTGACTCAATCCTATTTAGGATTAACACATAAATCTGAGACAGTTAGATTTTACAGTCAACTATTTGTACATCTACTCTGTATGTGACGTGCTCTTTTGTGAAACGGTTTTACTCCACTGCTCGTACGTAGGGTTGCAACCAACAGTTGTGAAGACTAGTTTTCCTTTGGTCCAAGATGGGGTCAAAACCAACTCAGAAAGGACTGGTCCAGGGCTCACCCACCTTATATTTACCACAGAGTCAGTTAGCTGAGATTGGAAGAAGGTTTCAGCGTATCTGTGACATCAACTGATCACAATACAGCCATGGGAAAAAAAAAACAAAAAAAACATCAAGAATTTGGACCTTCTCAGCCCACCTGTGTCGCTCTCTAGATATCAGGTAGTTATGTGTGCTAACCTTAAGCACCCCCTACTTGACACATCAAGGCTCAATATGGTGGAAAAAGACAGCCGTTTTAATGGAATCCTCCAGTGCAATTTAATGGACCGGGTCTAAAGCTTGCTGATAAGCAGATAGGCTGTCCTCCCAATGATTGGTTCCCGGTTGATAGCAATCTTAGAGCCTAGGAACAAAATCCTTTAACGGATTCCTGATGGCCACCGGGAATCAAAAACAGGAGTAATGTTTTCTCTCTCTTCTTTTTTTTAATAAATCAAAATCAAATGGAATAGGCTAGTTATTCTATCTGTGAATCTGCATTTGTCAAAGCAAACGTCGCAGTCCTTTTAGCAAGCTGTTTCTATGACATGCTTAAACCATTTTTTCCCCTCAAATGCACTGATTGTATGAAAGCAACTATATACCAGCATGTGTGTGTGTGTGTGTGTGGGTGTGTACATTCGTGAGAATCCTGTGAATAATAAATTCATTTACATTATAACTAGTTAAAATTAGTTTACAGCGCATGGGTGTATTGTTAATCCAGACAGTGTTTGTTGTGTCACACATACACACTCAAACACACATGCCCATGCACAAACATACAGGTGTCCCTGAGAGAGAGTCTGTGCAGTGTAAAATGCAGTGTGAGGAAGGGTTCAGTTGGACCTACTCCTCCTGGCTGAGTAGCCCTTGAGAAGCAGGAGGGCAGCTGAAGACCAGGTTGCAACACAGGTAAAGGAGGGGCTCACTATTAGCACATCCTACAGTCACATGTATCAGCTCTCAGCTTACACAGCAGACCACTCAATTTATGAACCAGAATCCTGCTTGCCTGAACACACACACACACACACACACACACACACAGTCACGCATGCAGAAACATGCACAAATACACACACAAATTCAACTACAGAGCCTAGATGTATAAACACATATGTCCACAAAAATATAATTATGTCATACGAGGAAACTTGCACACACATGCAATCATCTATGTGCACAGAGCCTCACATAGAAACAAACACGCTGAGAAACATACTCATAAAATCCCGAAATGCACACATAGACATACTTGCGTGTGCATGCACACAAACACACACACACACACACACACACACACACACACACACACACACTCACACACACAGGGACACCACCCCCAACCCTCCCTGCATGTGAATACCTTTTCTGTCAACTCTAACCAGGTCCTCTTTAATTGAAAAGAACAGCCATGGGCCAGCCTCTCAGCCACTAGCAGAGCCTGAGTGAGCTGGCTGCTGACAGCCAGCCATCAGTACCAATGACTGTTCCACTGAAAGTGCGAGAGCGGCGCACATGACATCCAAGACACCACCCCTGCAACGCCCCCCTCCACCCCCACACACCTCCCACGCCCCCTCCCCGGTGTCCTTCCACCAACACCACCACCCAGGCTTCCAAATCTTTAACCCATGTGTCGCCAAGGCAACTTCAATACCAAGCTTGCCTGTCACTGCCTAGGAAATGCACGCAGACAACTTGACATACAAAAACAAGCACCCATTTTCATACGCTTACGCACACGCAAATCTATGCAAGTGGCTGCATGACAATAAACAATGACAAAACTTTTCTAGCAAGACCTCAAGATGAACCTTTACCACCCTCTCTCCAGCAGTATACCCCCTCCCACCCCCAGCGCACTCTCAGCGCACCTCTCCGACAGTGGGTCAATATTTAACTCAGGAAAACATTTTCTGCCTTTCGACAGTCAAGAGAAGCAAGTTCATTTTAGTGTGGCAATAGATATCTCTAGTATTCACTGGACGCGTAAGTGATGTGCAAGCGGCTGAAGTCCAACGGAAGTACTGTGATGCTACGAGCGAGACGTCCACGAATATCTGTCACCGCGCGGACACTTCAGACAGACTCTGTTAAACAACGGGATGTCACCGTCTCAAAAACCACCTGCACAGTATTGTTCATGAACAGGAATACAGAGCAGCGACAGAAGCGTGAGCAACGGTGTGTGAGAGAGGTGAGAGGGCTTGTCATTTGACATGACACCTCAATGACAGCTGAGCTAGACACGCAAATCGAAAATACATAACGAGAGAATTAAGAGCAGTCACACAACTGAAGAGCAAAACAGGAACGTGAGAAAAATGTACAGACCTTGTCAGGAGCTGCAGAGCGGAGGAAACTGTTTTCCTTATACAGTCCTCTCTCTCTCTCTCTCTCTCTCTCTCTCTTTCTCTCTCTCTCTCTCTCCCTGTCCCCCTCAGCGCTCTCTCTCTTTCGCTCGTTCTGCCTCTCTCTCTCTCACTCTCTCTGTGACTCCCTCCCCTCTCCACTTCTCAGCTGCTCTGGGCAGTTCTCAGGAAATGAATGGAAGCTCACAGAGAACTGTTGTACTTGCAAATGACTTACCGCGGTCACATGATCCTTTAAATGTAGGGTGGGCCAGTGGGTGGAGGCTTCATAAGCAAGAGAAGACAATATACTCTAAGCTTTAACAGCATGCATCGAATTACACGGGGCCCCTCGTGGGAGGTTTCCGACACGTCGGGTTAGCTGTGGTCTTCCTGTCGGAGCAGTGGGGAGAGCGGTAGAGTACCTCTCCGTTCTGAGGGGAGGGGAGCGTAAGGGAGGAAGGCACAGACCCTCAGTGATTCTGACTCCAAAAAGTGTGCTGAACTTGTTCGAAATGACGCTCTCTGTGATACAAAACATGTTAAAAGCCCCCAGTTGACAATCAAGATAAGAAGATGGGGGTATGCAGGGTCTAACATTCTGCTCAGGGTCCAGTTGGTTTGTTTTGTCATTTTTAATAGCTGTTCTTGTTGCTGTTATTTGTTTGAGTCCGTTTGTGCGCGTATTTATGTGTGAGGATGTTACAACGCTTTGCTTTTTTTTTTTCTTTCTTTCTTTTTTCTTTTTTTTTTAGAAGTGTCTTTTAAAATCGTCTTAAGGAGATGTATGTCACTTGATTACAGTTAGAGTCAAATGTATCTAAAGCGTACCCTAGTCAAATGTAGCATGCTGTTCCAATGTATTTTGTTTATCATTAATTGACTTAGATCAGTCTTTCATTCCAGTGTTTTCTCGTAAGTAACAAATGTATCTCAGGATTTCAGGTATACATTGGGCTCAAATCTGTTATACGTTTATAATTGCACATGGAAATGCTCCAAAGTCCTGGGGATCATCATTGAGAAGAAAGCTGTCCAGTTCCTCTGGGAAATCTAATTAATGTATCGGAAGCTGAGCTAATTTGCATCCCTCTAAAATCTATCTGTGTAGAGTCTAACTGATAGGATTTCCATGGATGATTTGAAGGTTGAACTGACAACACAATCTCCCATCCACTGAAACACCTGTGAATATTCATAGGAGACTGGTCAGACAATTTAGCGATCCCCTGCAAATGATCAAATTATATTCTCTGCTGGTGCTAAAGCATCTTCAAATTACCACTCTGAAGAAACTATTTAAATACATATTGAAAGTATTTTGTGATTTTGAAGTCTGCCTCTACGTAATAGGGCATCAAAATACAATAAAAGACATCTTAAATTTGATTTTTAGGATGTAGGTGAACATTTTGATCAGAGCATTTTACACTACACAAAATCGTCTCAATATTTTTATTTTTAGAATCATGAAAATCATGTGACAATGTCAAATGAACATCACTGGAAAACCTGTGATTTCATGACATATGGAATGATCATTGTTACAACAACATGACACAAAAATGGTGGCACCTCGTGTGACAAAAGAGTCTTTTCATGTCTGTTCTGTGTAGCCTTTTGCTCCCACCAGTTCTCCCTGATGACTCTGCCTTAGAGCACACAAACTGTCCAGCTGCAGCTACGAACAAGAGCTGCAATTTCCACCCCCAAAATAATGACATCTCGAGGAGAGCCATTGCTAGAACTGAGCTCTCCGACTGGCTCACAAAGGATCTTGGCAAGTCTTGTAAAGAGCTGCGCTGGATTGGAGCAGACAGGAGGGAAGCTCATGTGTGGATCAGTGCCAGGCTTCCCTGCCTCTTCCTGCATCCCCAGCAGAGTCTGTGAAAGAATCACCAGCACCAAGACCCCATCCTTAGGCAGCCCTGATACATTCCCTCTACAGAGAAGGAGAGAAGCAGAGAGAGAGAGATGAAGGTTGAATCTACTCAGTGAGAGTGGATCTAAAGGTAATTTAAGCCAGACGCTAAGGTTTACACACAGAACTGACCATGTAGCATGAAATGGCTGATTCAGAATAATAAGTGTCTCCAGGTTGCTGAATTGAGAAATATCCATCAAGAAACATCATGTCCTTAACAACATATAACTGAGCACCCATCAGCACAGACAACACCTCATTATGGAGTGTGTAGCAGGAGTCTTAATGGAGTGGAAGCCAGTCAGTAACTTAATAAAGTAATACAGTAACGAAGTACAAAGATTCATCAGTAAGGTTTTATAAATTTCTCTCATATGTCCCTGTACAGAGGGCAGCATGATTCATTTTGAAAACTAGAACAACTGTGTTTGGATAAAGCTGTGTTTGGACAAGCAACATTTCACTTATACCACAAGAGGAAAGGGTCTGTAAACCTCACTTGTGTTTTTGTGGAAAAACACAAAATGAGATGCCTCCTTTTATATTTCAGTATTTCTAATATTATTTTAAAATCTATCATTTTTAACACAAGAAACAGAGCATATGACCCCAAAAACAAAAGAATACAGTACAAATCTTTCCCAACATCGGCATGTCGAGGCCCCGTTTTGCAAAGTGTCGGCTAAATCATTTTAACAGTGTGAATGAAATGAGGCGGGTGAAAAGAGTTGTGGACAAATGCTTCCATAGGATATAAAGCACAGACATTACCTTAGAGTGTTACCGTCACACTCCAAAAACAAGTGATTTCCTGTTGTCTGGCCACCAGCACAGCACAGCACATTACAGACCAAAGATGAGGACTAACCAGAAATTAATCTTTGTTTTTTTTTTTGTTTTTTTTTCTTTTAAGAGTTGTGTATTATGAATAATGTGAATATTTTGCAAATGCCCCTGATGTGTATTTCTCTAAGTATAGTTTGTAACATTAAGGAATGAATCCTTTTTGGTTAAAATAAAAAGGAGGGTGGGTGGGGGAGGGGGTGTGTGGAAGGCAACTCTTTTACGGTTACTCAACTTGTGTGCGGAAAAGTTCTTTTAGAAAGAAACTATTTTCACAATTTGAATGAATTGTAAAAGGCTTAGCAGCAGAATGCCGTAAGATATTCAGTGGGACTCACTTTGCTTTGTAAAGTAATGAGGCGTTCTTTGACATACTGTCAAGGTGGGGATCATAACTTTTACATATCAATATTGCTAATGATGTTGCTGAGAATCAATAAACAGTGGTCTGTTCGTTTATATCCATTGTTGGTGTGACATACCCTGCAACCTCTCTTTTTGATATAAAACATAAAATGCATTTGATATAGACTCAGCAAAATTCTGTTATTTCTGATGTAACACGATGTCACCAGTCTGATGTACCTTTATCATACTGAAACGAAATGTGCAAATTTGCTAGTGTCTTTCTTTCGCATGAGCTCAAACAAAATGCCTCACACAAAGACAGAGCAGGGTTTGAGAGCAGGGTGAATCAAATATCTATTACAGTAGATGTGAATGTTGGTTTTGTGAATGCATAATCTCAAACAATACATCTCGAACGGATGGTACATTCAAATGTTTATCAGGTGTGTAGTGTTGAGTTTTCGCTTTCAAAATGCACAGCTTCAAAGCAACTGTATACAAATATGTCTGCTCTGTACACTGTAAACTCACGAATTAATTGTAACTAATGCTGAAGTTTGCAGATATCCTCAATGTATGCACTGATCAAATTTATTCTGTAGTTAGACGTCCTGTTTATCTGAACCAAACCTACATGTTGTTTAATAAGAAACAGTCAGTTAAAATACCAAAGGCTCCTTCTTGTTGAGTTAAAAAAAAAAAAATCATCCAGTTTGCAAAATGACTTTGACTTTACAAGTAACAGGGGTGCCACGTAATCTCAAAGAAATCTGGAGGGCTGTGTTACAGATGACTGCATCACACACCAGGCGATTCTGCTCTTTACTTTTCCTTCATTTACCCTAATCCCAGTATTAAAAAAAAGTTAGGAACTGAATGCTGCTAGAGCCTTTGTACCTCACAAGGAACTTTTTTGCATCACCAAGTTCTCTGCTCTGTGAAAGTGGCCAAATAGTTTGCAAATGAACGGTGCAAGTTCAGTATAAATGCAATGTAATGCACAGGTAAATGGAAACTTGAAAGTCTCGCATCCATAGGCAGCCTGTGAGAGTTTCGTCTTTTTAAATTCACCCTTTCCAGAGTAAACATTCTCCAGGGCTCTTCTACAGTCCGGAATCTACAGATCTACAGGATATGTGTTTGCTTGGGGGCCAGGAGGTTCTGAGCATGTGTGGTAAGTGTGTGTGTGTGTGTGTGTCCTCTTGCACTATTAGAGTTCTAGCTGCATTGACTTTGGACCTCAGGCACCCTGCTCTTTTGTGCTTGGGCCAGGCCAAGGTCAGTCAGTCTCTGCAGGGCAGGAGCGGGGGCGGGGGCAACCTCCACACTACCAGCACCTCTGTGTCCAATAGCAACCACATCTGCAGCAACAGGGGCATCTTCATGCTGAGCCTCACGCTTATACGCATACACTTGCAGAGACATACACACGTATACATATATACACACACAAACTACGCACACTGAAATACTGTACGTGCTGCACTCTCTCTGTCTTTCTCCCCTGATTCATTTGTGTACATGAACACCGTCTCCATTTCACACTCCCCCTTACTCTCTCTCTCTCTCTCTCTCTCTCTCTCTCTCTCTCTCTCTCTCTCTCTCTTACACAGATAAACATACACAAACACACACACAATTACATACTGCAAAGCTGACAAAGGTACAAATACTTGCACAAGAAATAGAACCTGGTTATCATGTACAAATATGTGCATCTCAGGAGAATTCACTTGTACAGTCAAATTGAAATCACAGACACACATAAGCACAAACTCACACATCCTCACACACACTATAGGATGATCGACTGACATAATGGAATTTCAATACGTGAGGATTATCACACAAAATAATTGTTACATACTGTAGATCCAGTTTGAAAAGGACAACTGTGAAAGTAACAGGGATATTGGCATGCCCTGAAGCAGTGGGCAAGGTATTATATGTACTCCTAACGTATCTCTTACCTGGCTCATCTTCCCCCTAGCAGGGCTGGACGGAACACAAGTGGAGCTGACATTTAAGTCAATATCAAGTGCCTGTGTCACCAGGATCATTTGAGTTAGTGTGAATAAATCCATATTTAATCATTCACAAAAATTCAATACATCACCCACTAACAGAATTACAGAGCCGCATATTCTGCCTGTATTCAAAGGGTCGGTAGCAAACAAAACATTAAAGAAAGAAGAAGAAGAAAAAAAAAAAAAGCAGTTCCATACTCATCTAATTACAGGTGTACAGTGTGATACCTAAACTAGTGGGTAGCTAAGCAACTGTCAAGGAAACATACAAATACATGACAGGTGCTGGCACTCATCAACAGCCTGTTGTACAGTGCTAGCGCAGTGCACAGCACATAGGCAGAGGAGACAACATTGGGCTTCTGTTGAGCCTTTTGTTGCTCTTTCACCAGCCAACAGCCTTGGTTCTGTGGAATACAGAGAAAGAAAGAGAGAGAAAAAGAGAGAGAGAGAGAGAGACCTCTCCTTGTTTCCATGCAGCTCCACCCCTCCCACCCAGGCTTGGGGTTGAGAACAGGCAGTGCTGTTCATTGTGGGGGCTTTTGGTACACCGAGGAGGCTGCCAGCAGGTAGCCATGGCAACAACATTGCTTTCACTTGCTACTTTTCTGCTTTTAAAAGGGACTGTGGAGAATTGGAGGGTCCCTCATCACAAGCCAAATTAAAGGGGTCACAGTAATTTGCTGGCACCAGTTTAAATAATCATGGAGACGGATGTGTTGCAAAGCAACAGCGAGATAGTGGGAGTAAAATGAGCATATTAAACAGAGAGCGCTCACGATTGTGTTTTTTTTTTTTTTTATGTGATGCCGATAATTGAAGAAGAAGCTGCAAATAAATAAATAAATTTGTGATCAAGAACCTCTCGGTAATCACAGCGTGCCCAAAAGAAGAAGGTACAGTATCACTGTTACGGACTGATTGCTCTTTCATTTCCCTTAAGCTGGTGAAAAGGTAATAATTTACAACGAGTACCATGTTCTACCGAGTGAAAAGCATCCTTTTTGCTTAAAATTCCATCAGCAAGTCTAATTAATAAAGCAATCCCTTAAGACTTTAACTTATGACATAAAAACTTGTCCTTACTTCTTGACGTGTGACAATGTTCCTGTCAAATTTACACGTTTATTACAACTTACTAGATTCTCACAGTCAATGATTCTAATGTATGCTTACATGCTCACAGGAACTCACCCACGTTCTGATTTTCATCAGGACTTTGGGGATTTCTTGCATACAGTATATGCCAAAATTGGTAATCCAGATCATGTAGATTTACATAAATTCCAGTCGTACGCATTCCACCACCAAAATATGTAAAAATAAATTTGAACCGATATACTTCTTGCATTTTCATTAGCCCTTGAGTCTTCAGTTCGGTGCAAAGTGTCAAGAATGAAAAGTGATATCTCTGAAGATGCTAGGAATGTTTTGTTTTCTTTTACAAGAGTTGTGGGTTGTTTTGACCAAGTGACCACTGGAAATAATTGGAAACCCCTTATTTTGAGCTTGATTTAGCCAAAGTGAGTTACACTTCATCTCGAGTGGGATTTGATTTGTGGCCAAAGTAAATGATTTGCTCTTAGACAGAGGTATACAAAACAATCTCTTGGGCGAAAGCGTTTCCTGGATATAGAAATGTGATTACATCACAGAGAGTTGACCTTGTTCTTATTTTAACACACAGATCAGACAGACTATGAGCTTATTTTAATAATGTCCAGAAAAGACAAAAAAGGAAGGAAAAAACAAGTACTCATTTTTTGGACATAAATTTTGATTTCATTTAGAAAAAAAAAATTGTCTTTGAAATGTAAAATAAATTTATGTGGACCAAATGGAGAGATTCTGCTCTCATTCCACATAGTACACAAGGCTCAGTACTCACATGGTTTCCAAATGAATGAGTAATATGCAATTTTTTAAAGAAATTGCAGTTGTATATACAGTGTGGCATAAGAGTTAGCACTGTGTTTTATAGCTCATTTTGGGTCTCTTCATATGTTATTTTAAGTTGCTTACCCTCTCTTGCTCTGATTGTGATATGCAAGAACGCTCTGATAAATAACAAAAAAAAATAAATTCTCTCAAATGCGTGTCATGTTAGGTCATTTGAACATGTCAGGGCTCTAGAATGTTTAACAAGAGGTGAGAGAGCAACAGAAAGGCAGCCTTCATGAAAACAGTAGAGAAATGTACCAGAAGGAGACACCGTGGGTGTGGCAAGCACAGAGTTTTGACAGGGGGGTGTGGCTGGCGTTTTAGTTGCCTCTCAGCTTTTCCGGTTGGGGGAGGGGGAGGGGAGGGGTGGTCGGCCTTGTGCTCGACTTCCCCCACATTTGCACCAGATGGCTCTCACTGTCAAGCCTGACAGAGGAATTCATCTGGCAGGGCTTCCTGAACCCTCCTCTTCTGCAACATTGACCTATTTGTATTCTCTGCACAGCAGATGAGGCACCCGGGTCGGCGCTGCTCTGGGCATCTGTGGGTAAGAATGAACTGAACTGGGCAAAGTGTGTCTTGGCTTGGCAGGGGCAGCATATAGCTTCAGCAGCAGTAGCTCCTCCATAGAGACCAAGCTCTCCACTGAGGACAGGCTCCTCCCATTTTCCCATGTAATGAAACAGGGACATGCCTCCAATCGAATGAGGTGACACATACAATATCCTGTTACCTGCATATTCTGACTTGAAGAATTCATAACATTGTCATAAGCACCATGAAATATTAATTATATGACATACTTTGTGGAAGCAAAACCCATATGCATGGGAATATACTGTTCTGCTGTTGATTTGAACCAGTGACATTGTACTGACAGCTGTCATTTCTTTAAAAGACCTCGGCTATGCCGCAGAGCAATCTGACTGCGCTGTGCTGCACCTGAGAAACGGTATGGTTTGAGGGACAGGTAAGAACGTTACATAAGTTCTGTTGAAGGACATAATGCTCTAACCTCTTGCATTACTGAGAGGGGGAGAATGAGGCTAGGGACCAAGAGCTTCATTTGAAACCAGTCAGGCATTTCTGATAGACTCACATTACTCTCCCCACCTTCTATCCATCTCTTTCTTTTTCTCATGTCCTCTGCTCCCTCACTCGCTCTCTGACAAATGCCCATTGCTCCCCCCTGCCCCCCATACACACACACACACACACACACACACACACACACACTCTCTCTCTCTCTCTCTCTCTCTCACCCATGCACATCCACACTGGCAGCCAGCGAGACAGCACAGGCTGCCTGGGATACTTAGGAGTGCAGATCAGGACAATCACAACATCATCAACAATGAGTGGGGAGCTAGTCACCTCGATAATGTACCTCTAATTGAATAACTTACCCACAGCCATACCCAGTGTGGGAACCCAGGGCAGAGGAAACATGGGCCGAGGAGGGGCAGGCGGGGAGCAATCACGCTAGCAAAGAGTATTCCCTCACACGCACATAATAATGATAACACACAATCTCAGCTATCAGCTATCAAACTCTTTTTTTCTCCTCTGCCCCCTACTATGATGCGTAACGGCTTCTGTGGCCCCCTCTTGTGCCACAGTAAATTGGTGTGGATGAAGGTTTCTCCATAGAGAGGCTCTAGAGGCTTAAGAGAGTGAGAAAAGCCGGCATGGAAATGGGCAGGATAGAAGGATGAGCCCTATTAAGAACCTACGCCTCTGGCTCCATGCTCAGCCACCCATGGACTCGTGCTGGAGAGTTGGGGGTGGGATTGGGAGGGGGGGGGGGGGGGTAAGTTCAGTTTCCTCATCCCATGGATGGAAAGACCACCCTGTTTGATACTCTTGTCCTTCTGTGACCAAAATTCTGAACAAACTGGACCTCAGCCTCAGAGTGACCTCAGCTGCGAACTCTGAGGCTGCCTTTGTTTTTCACAAATTAATTAGGTGCAAGTCAACCAATATTATAAAGTGGTGAATTTAGTTTTGAAGTGAACCAGTCAGTTTGACCGAGTAAAACATGCCGTCGTGTTCAGCGCGTTGAGTGAGGTTTGTGCTTTTGTGCTGTGCTGCAAAAAAAAAAAAAAAAAAAAAGTCACAATCGTGCATACACAATTTTTTAAAAAATGTGATACATATCTCCAGCTATTTCCCATGTCACATTTCTTCCTGATTTAAAAAATAGCTTTAGAAAGAATGAAATGCTCACTGAAGGAAAGGCTCTCCTGACTAAAAGGTTCCTTGTTAGAACTCAAGAGAGAGGCGGGTGAGGCAGCACATTGATTTACCCTTCATAGTCGGTTTCACTACATTTACCTGGCGGAGTGCTCAAATTAGTGCCACACAGCTCTCTGTCAATTAACTTCCCAAGAACTATGGGTTCAAAGCCAGGAAAAAGGCTCATTGCCTGGCCATTCTAGTCTTCCCCACATATAACCCGTGCTTAATGCACCAAGCAACCTGCCAAGTACCTATACATCATCCCAATCTATAGCTATAAACTGACACTATGAACTATTTGATTAAGATCATGGCTCTGTTCCAAATGACCCTGTAAACCCATATGCATTTTATAAAAAGCACGTCTGTATGTGTTAGGCGAGCTCAGAATGTTGAGTCGGACGATGTGGTACCCGGGGTTGGTAGGTGGAGGACAGAACTGTCTGTAACCTGGTAACTCCAAGCTAGTTTTGTTTCCATGACTCAACACCATCAGCCCAACAGCTCAGAGCATTTTTATCCGGTCATCCATACTTTTCTAGACATGCCAAGAGCATGGGTGACATCCCCTAAAAAATTCTATTAAGTATATAGCTGTCCTGACTTTCTAATATGCTCATTCAAACATGTACCTTAATTTTCTCTGGCTGGTTTAATAATATATTTCAGTGAATTAGTGGACCTATCTACATCATAGTGCTACTGCTGACCTTAAAGTCATTGGTACATGCATTATGGTCATTTAATGCAAGGTAAAAGACCCTGGACATTCTCTTCATCATCCTTGAATTTTAATCCTGCATGTCTTCTTCCATAAATATCATCAGTTGTACAACACACAATGAAACACTCAGACTCCTCTGACAGCGTGTCAGTGATGCATTATGGGAGAGAAATTGTGACACCAGCAGCCATGCCAGTCTAGCAGGGGCTCAGAAGATGCCATGCTGAGGGTAACCAGGTGTAGACTGAAGAGCAACAAGGGACAATATTCCTCCTCTGTCTCTTTTGCACTTCCAAGTGAAAAGTGTTCAGCTGTGATCTACTATCAAATGTGCTGCTCTCTATTTGGCTATCAGTGGTATATATATGTGTACGCATAATTCATTCAAAATTCAAAGTACCTGACCCTGTTATAGTGAATTATGAGGAGAATTAAGAAATCAGTGAACATAAGAGTAAGAGCCGCAAATAAATATGAATTATATTTCAGTGTTGTAATACCTGCTTGCCTTTCCTTTGGTCACTCAGTCTGTTGCTTAATACCTGAGCAATTTCAAAGAATTCCATGTAATTCAGCATTTGAGCTGTTTCATTTGCATGCCATGCATCATTGCTGCGTGTTGATGTAGAAAGTTTGTCAATATGCGCTTTGAATTTGCTTTGATTAATAATTCAATAGTATATTGAATTATCTTGATGCTGCATTGATAGTTTATGTGCAGAAGGTTGTCTGTATTGAGCCAAAGAATCACACCTATTCAAGTAATGTCATAAATACAGAGTTGAATGTCTGATTTCTGACAATGTCTCTGTTAAATTTTTCTTGCTGCACTCAAAAATCTGAGAACTCTGGTTGAAGGGCAAAGGGTTAATCACATGTAAAAATCTAATGTGCCTATGGAGAAGCATCATTAAAGCCTCTGTCACTCATTACCTTTCACATTTTCATGTTCTCCTTTCATTCCAGGAAAACTACTGGCTGGGTTGACCTGCCTGTTATTTGATTCTCACTACGCAAAACTTGCAATGCCCACTCCATTTCATGTGTCTTATTGTTATCCCTGTGGTTGAGAGAACCGAATAGAAAACCCTACGTGTATGCTACTCTCCTAATCAGAAACTAATAGAAAACTAAAGGTAAAGAAAGTTTGTGGGTCTGTTTGGGCATGTTAGCTAAGCTCAGTGTCACTTTTCAGGTAGAAATAGGCCTGTGCTGTCTATGGTGTTACATCGCTCTCTCTCTCTCTCTCTCTCTCTCTCTCTCTCTCTCTCTCTCTCTCTCTCTCTCTCTTTCTCTTTCTCTGTCTCTCTCTCTCTCTCCCTCACTCTCTTTCTTTGCCTTGCTCTCTCTCTCTCTCTCTCTCTCTCTCTGTGTATGTGTCTGTCTTTCTGTCTCTGCTCTTCGCTTTAATAATGCAGAATGGCTCTCCATCTAATGTTCTGCTGCAGTGGAGGGTTGGATGTGCCAGGGGCGGAGGGTGCACTTCACTGGCTATAAGAGACATAGACTCAGGTTCCTAAACAACCAGACACAGACTTCATTTACAAAAGAAAGGGAGAGAGAGAGAGAGAGAGAGAGAGAGAGAAAGAAAGAAAGAAAGAAAGAAAGAAAGAAAGAAGGCAGGAAAGAACGAGAGCAGGCACACCCTTGTATAGTGCATAGCCACTAATCTTGATAATACACACACACACAGGTCTGTTGGAGAGTTTGGTCAGTGAGAAAAAAAAGTAGAACAATAGTTAGAGATTGTATTGAGGGGTTAGACAGAGTGTAACAGACACCGCTCTGGAATGTTAATGGCATTTGTCCTACACAGGATGGTAAGAAGTGTTGCGAAGCAAGCACACACCCACTCTCCTATCCCATGTAGGTTCAGTTGTCCGCTTTTCTTAAGCAAGGTGATATGACAGGAAAATGAAGCGATCCATCAGGGGTGTACAAATTTAAGATCAAGTATTCAAGAATTTCACGATTTCTACTAATACACCGACACAATTTCAACAGCTCTGTCAAGGAACAGTTCTTGAATGGCGATTAGCTTTAGCAAACAATCCACTGAACCTAAAACATCTACAAAAAAACATAAAAACACAAGGAAAAAAAAAGAAAAAAAACAAAAACAAATGGTGCCCGAATGATGCACATTCGCCATGCCCCGGCAAATAGTGAATATTGGTTCATTTAACCTGACGCAAATGTGTAGGGGCAAAGTCGCTTGAAGCAGCAAAGTCTTTTCCTCCCCTTGTGCATCAATGTGATTTTCTTTATCTGTCAGGGTGCAGCTTGCACGCAGATCCTGCCCCAACTGTGTGGCTGCTCCAGCGTGGGAGGGGAGTGGGCGAAGGTGCGTGGCATCTTAGTCCATCGCCTGAGGAGAAATAGCAACACTTCATATTCAGAGCGATTTCCCTCACAGGACTTATATAGTTAAGTCTGACTGTTAGGTGGATGGGAAACAAACGGTGCATTGCAATGAATCATTTGTTGGCAAACCATTCCACCACAAAGCATTTTCTCGTAAAACACACTTTAGAATGGAAAAGAACAAATGAAATATAATGAAATCACAATGTGTAATCAGTAAAACTAGGGTAATTTGTTTGGGGGTATTTTCATAATATTTTTATGTTCCCATTAAGGCACATTCATATTTATCGGAGAGAATGAGTGTCTTCGGTTCTCCATTAGCCTTATGTTGCGGAGAACCTTTCGTTTGGAAGTTGTGAAAAACCAGACGTCTTAGACATAAATGTTTCCTAGAATGTCCAAGGACAACTGTGAAAAGTTTCATTCACCTTAATGGTCTACTTGTAACCAAGCCTAAAAACTCAACCGCTTTCTTTTTGATTGAGGATATTTCCTGCTCTATCTCAGGCCAGAGTTATTCCATTATTCTGGCAGAGGTCTTGCTCTCTTCCTGCCAAAAGTTGCCCATAAACACTCCTCTAGCACACTTCCATTCTTGGAGACGAGACCCTGCAGGGGGCGTTCCAGACGCTTCCCTTTCCAAGGCTTTCCAACCATTCTCTCCTTTTTCTTTTCTCTTTTAATCAGAAAACAAGGACTGACTGGCATGCTGACAATGTAGAGATGCATACCGGTGCAATCCTGTACATGGGAAATGTAGGTTAAGCCATTATCGCTCCAAGTTCTATGTAACAGCTTTTGATTCTTGGTCTACCTCGGTTTGTGTTCCTTTCTTGAGGAGATGAAAAATATTCCATTTGTGCATTTTCCAAAAAATGTGACAAAAATGTAACATGAAAAAATGTAGTAAAGTCTGTGTCTATTGTACCACGTGTACACATGACAAGTATGTAAATTTTCATTTCAGAAGAACATTCTACAACGGAAGCTCAGATGATTCAAATGGCATCTAACCCATTGTACCTGTCGCTGTGGCGGATCTATGTCTCCAGCCTTCCTAGTGTTTCTGGGACAGCATTCAAATTTAAATCTTTTCACAAATTCTCAGATTAACAATCTATCTGTGACAGAGTATAATATGTTGCAATATTGTCAGGAATTTAGTGTCACATTATCTCATATGTTTGTACACTCTAGGTTTTTCCACTCGCATGTATACTTTTGAGAGACATTTGAAATATCGTCAAATTACAGAACTGGAGGTGCAATTAAAATATCAGTGGATGTATGTGAGTTGATTCAAATTACAGTGATGTTACACAAGGCATCTTCGTAAGTTCCTGTCTGAATTCAAAGTGACAGCAAAAGAGCAAAGGAGTTACAACAGCACCAAGCCTTGATAATCTGGACAGTGTTGAGACGACATAGTTAGTCAGCCAAATCCAAACTAGAGAAACTCAGAAAGCTCACACTCTGAAGTCCCCTGTCTCTTTCCCACTGATCAGTCACACAATAAAAATCCAAAAGTGTGCCACTGGATAAATTGACTCCACACTTGTCAAGACATCAATTATTCAGTCTGAGCCTCTCAGCAGCAACATCATATTCCTCTCATTTGATTTGGGGAGGGGGACGGGTGTTGAGGATGGTGGGGAGCAGAGTGCATTTAAGCTTGCAGACCCAGACTGGAAGTGGCAGAGTGGGTCCCGTCTGATTGGAAGCGCTAGGACACCCTCAGTGCTCATGAAAAAACTCCTAAAATTGCACACAGGCAAAAAGGGTTGGATAACAAGGCCCTTGAGTCAGGTATACAACAGACTTGCACGTCTGGAGCCTGATAAATAATCGCTTTCTCTCTCTCTCTCTCTCTCTCTCTCTCTCTCTCTCTCTCTTTGACTCATGACAGGGTAGGCCAAACCAAAATCATATTCAGGACAGAGAACAATTCACTACCTCCATGTGTAAACTGCCAAAGTAGAGTGGCTTCAGATGCCTCAGCTGCTGGCATTAATAATCTCTTCTTCTCTCTCTCCCTCTCTCCCTTCCTCAGTCTCTCTCTTTGTCTCTAACAGGCACACATTCATATGTCTAACAGCAGTTTTTTGGTCTCAGCAATAAAAGAAGAGTGTTTTTCTCCCTATTGTGGGTCATAGCTGAATTTGTTTGTGCAGCGGTGAACTGACTCATAACAGGGTGGACCAAACCGAAATCATTCTAATGACAGAGAACAATGCACTACCTCCATATGTAAACGGTCAAAATACAGCAATTTCAAATTCCCTAGCTAGTGGATAGTGAAGTGCATAAAGATTTAAAAAACATCACAAACCCTTCTCCCAATATAATTTGTTGGCATTGAGCAGTCCCTCTGGGTGTTTGGGTGTAGACTTAGACCATCCCTCAGTCCCCACAGCAGAACAAGGAATGAAATTAACACAGTTTCATTTCACTAAGTGAAATACTTGGACAGTGAGAGCACACAGCGGCCAGGACTCAAGACCATCTAAGTAATCATCGAACTTCACAGCTATTGTGGACCAAGGAAAACCACGCATACAAAGAAACTCATACATACAAAGTTAATCTAATACAAGCCTTTTCATTATTATTTGTTCTATTTTTTTTTTGCCAGGAATACGGTTAAAAACAAAAAAAAAAAACACAAAAAAAACCCCAACAACAACAATGTGTCCATCACCTGCACTGAGACCCAGCAAAATCATACAATGTCTACCATGATTAAATAGCCAATTGGGATTCTTGTGCTTTTCAAACGGACTGTGTAAAAATTGAAAGTCAGCATTTACAATACGCTGTGGCAGAGCAGAGTTACAATGAGCAGATTTTTAACAAAAGGCCTCGTGTGACGAGATAAAGAATATATTGTTAACACCTCCCTGAACCACCAAATCCATTTCAATCTCATTGCCTCATTGTAAATTGACCTCCAGTTTAACTCTCCACTAAATCATGTCATCTAATTGAATTCCTCTGACTAACAATACCCCAAAGGTATACAAGATTTGAGCATTAATGATTAACTGTCACTAAAAATCCGTGCACAAGGTTAAAAAGCAATGAGAAAACTATGCTCGTAGTAAGAATGATTAACTCCAGAGACTCATCATCTCTCCTGATAAATATTTAACATTAATTCTACCACTACCATAATTTTATGTCTGTGAGTTTACCATGCCAAAAACAAACAAATCAAAAAAAAAAAAGAAAGAAAGAAAAAGAAAAAAGTGCTGTCTGAGAGAGCAGTCGTTGGTCTTTTTGTAATAAAGTCAGAAGCGTTTATTGGATTACATAACTCTTTGGCTGAGGTCAGCATTTGGAAGTGAGGAGTGGAAGAACAAAATCTCCCCTCTTGCTGCGACTGGTCAGCAGCTCTCTAAAGCCTGGCCCACATTCTTCACTAAGTACTGACTCTTACAGGTCTGTGATTTTCATTGCTCATTACAGCCTGAGCTGATTCCAATAACAATAACACAACACTCTGAGGACCATTAAAAAGACACACACGCACACATACGCACACGTACGTACGCACACACATACACACACACACACACACACACACACACACACACACACACAGATGCACAGATGCACGCACGCGCGCACACACACACACATACACACACACACACACACACACACACACACATTTTGCCTATCTGTGCTCACAAACTTCCTTTCTATATACAAACATTGAAATGTCGTGGCAGGACAAGCAACTTCTGCAATGTGACTTTTTAACACAGAAAAACATTCATTTAATTTAGGTGACAAATTTTGTCCTCCATTCTTCTTCCAGGCAGAAACAGTGCTGGATTCATTCATTTCTGGAGCCAAGTTCCTGTCTGTGGGGTCCAGACAACATCATGACTTAGTCTTCCAAGTGTAACATGAGCCAAGACATCTGCATCGTCACAGAGAAAGAGAGAGAAGCAGAGGACACAATTTAGGAAAATACACTGCCGGCTGTAGAAATATGGTTACAAATGACCTGCTTTGAAAGAGGCGCAAAAAAGGCCTGTTGTTGTCACATTCTCATTATTATTATTATTATTATTATTATTATTATTATTGTTGTTGTTGTTGTTGCTATGATTATGATGATGACGATGATGGTGACGATTATCATCATCATCATCATCATCATTATTATTATTACTGTTTTTGTTGTTATTAACATTGATCCACACACAATTCAAAATCTAAAAGAAGAGAAAACTTGTTCAGTCTCCTCCATAGCCTTAGATCATTTCAACAGCCTAGGGGGCTGTGTGCCAACGGGGGGGGGGGGGGGGGGGGGGGGATTTTTGTTTTACTTTTCTGTCTCACTAGATATTATAGCTGCAGCTTTGTTGTAATGAAAGAGATTTATTACGTCATTCTGCTAAATTATGTTATCGCTTTTTATTTCTCATGTATTTTTCCATTTAATGTTACTGCTGATTGGAGGTAGCAGTTGTCACATGCAAGTCTGTATGTATGTGTGTATGTGTGTGTGTGTGTGTGTTGTGTGTGTGCATGTGTGTGTGCATGTGTGTGTGTACATGTGCCTGTGCATATGCATACGTGTGTGCATGCGTGCGTTTGTGTGTGGGTGCGTGTGTGTGTGTGTGTGTGTGTGACCTGCCATGCCCTAGAGTGCTGCCACCGCTGCTCCACCCCCACCCCTCAGCCCTCGCCATCTATTCCATCCTAGACAGGCCAGGTTGCTGGAGCTACACAACTCCCACCCATTAGCTGCAGGAATCCAAGATAACCATGGTAACCAGTCTCTCACCCCCGGGGAGACGAGCAGCAGAACTGAAAGGCTCCATTCAATTTCCACATCCTCAGTCCACTAGGGTTGACACTCTCACAGTCGCTCTTGTAGCAGTGGGCTGGGGTATGTGCTCATTAAAAAAGCCAACACACACACACTGTCTTACACATACACAACTCTCACAAACACACACACACACACACAGACACAGACAGACACAGACACACACACACACTTCAGATAATCTCCATATTAGATCTTGTCTTCTCCCTTTCCTTTTCATGCTTGCATGAATTACATCTGGCCACTTATATGGCCTTTTAGAGGAAACTCTATGTAGTGGGCTTGGCTTGTATTGTAACTGCCCTTCCACTGCACCTCAGCTGCCTAATTTTCATTTACTTTCCCTTTGCAAACATGTCTGTAACCTATACTTTGCACTTCTGAATAAGATGGATCAATACCATTACATGCCAAATTTTATGACCACTCTTGTACAGTGCAACCCTGCAACTAGATATTATTTTGACTAAGGTAGAACCCCTAAGCAAACGCTGCATGTTCTTATCACCACCATCTAGGAAAATAGTTAAAAGAGCAACAGTACGCTGCTAACACGTGTTTACTCTAAGCCGTACAAAAACCTCCTGTTATCAACATCCACAAAACGATGTAATTGCCCAGGAAAGCTAGCGGTTCACAATCTCCTTGGGTGGCAATTACGCGCCATGACGCTGAGAGGCCTCCTATCACATTGCTCATGCAAAGCCATAGGAGGAGAGTTTGGTTCTGTCACTATGTATCCTGAACTGATGAGACCTCAGGAAGGTTAATGAAGCACAGTGGGAAATCAGTCCTCCTCCACAACCACGCAATATAGAGATACGGGAGTTCAGGAGTGGAGGAGTGAGACAACCGGGTCTCCACTGAAGCGCAGTAGAAAACAGCGCCTCCACATTGTCGGTTATCAAAGCTTACTAAAGCCCATGTGTGCTTGTGCATTCGATGTTGTGAGACCACTGGAAGCACATATATCTGTTAATGAGGATGGGCTTGAGAGACTCAAAGCAGGGTGGGATTGAGAGAAATACATCACGATGGATTACTAGACTGATAAATTTTTCTCCCCCTTCACAACAACTCTCCTATAATGTCCTTATAAAAGCGCCAAGACTAAGGTCTGCAGTGCACTTTCTGTGTACAGTTGGTTTAGAATCGGAGAGTTTGTACATGAGGTCATAGACATGTGTCAGGTAAAAGAGACAACGTCCTATTGTCAAAAAGTATTGTAAAAGAAAACATGCAGTAATGAGAGAGCTCAATGGCTGATGCCTATCCTAGTCCAAATAAACAGCAGCTAGTTTACTTAGTGTTGTACTTTTGCAATGCTAAGTTGTGCAGTACCTCTCAGGGCCCTCTCCCTAGCTCTACGTATTAATCGTTGCAGGCGCCACTGGCTCTTTCCTCAGGCACACAGAGTTGTCGAGTTCGGTGAAGCCGTGTGCGAGTGTGGGCCATGTGCCAGACGCCTGAAACCTGAGGGAGCCTGAGCAGTGTGCTTCTAAGCCTGTTCTGGCTCCGGAAAGTTCTGCCTGACAGCTTTGACACTCACTCTCTCTCTCTCTCTCTCTCTCTCTCTCTCTCTCTCTCTCTCTCTTTCTCTCTCTCTCTCTCCCCCTCATTTCAGTATCTCAGCTAACACCCTCAGCAGAGTCCACTGAAGCTTTTATTCTCTTATGCTGTACTCAGTGAACTTAGAGAGCCCTTATGATTTGTGTGCATCTTTGTGTGCACACACGTGCTCTTGTGTATGTAGAAGGGGAGGCCTGTTTGTTATTGGATTAAAGGGTGGGGTGTTGTTGGTCTAAGATGGTTGAGGTGGGGACTGATTTTTTATAAGGGTGTGCCCAGTTTAGCTGAATGTGTGTGTATGTGTGTGCGTGTGTGTGTGTGTGTGTGTGTGTCTGAGGTCTATTCCGAGAAGCAAGCTGTACTGGTAGACTAAGTGTAATATCACAGTACATCACAGACTAAATGGTTCAAATCAAAGTTCACTTCATGAGATGAACAACTACTATTCTGGAGGGAGGAAAGAAGAGCAAATCACTGAGCACAGCCATGTTTTCCATCAGAGATACACAAGAGCAGCAGCCCCCTCGAAGCATGTTTGCTCTGCTGGATCCAAAGTACTCACACACATCACACTGTTTTGAGTTTCACTGAGTTCACTGCTGACGTCAGAGCACTGAACAGTCATCCTACTCCGTCTCTGCCCACAGTCTTAACAGTGCATGTGCAACTCCCGTGTGTGTCCACAGAGGATGTGTGTGATGTCAATCCTGCCTCACACCCACAACTATCTTCACTGATATCAGACTCCAGAAATCCCCCAGAGCTGGTCTCCTCCCTTCAAGAGGTTGGAAAGGAAGTTTTACAAAAGAACAGACCTCATTTTTTCAATGGGTGAGATTATCTGTTCTGACTAATAAATAATTTGATTTTGTGAGAGGTAGCCAAAATGTTCCAATGTTCCTGTCTCCAGGCACCTTGTCACATTTCCCCTTGACATCTTACCTCGCGTAGCGGATTCCATTTATGCAAAGTAAACCAACTTGTACAGGTATTATTGTACTTTGTCAAGCCATTTTGATACGGCAGAAATGTCTGAGACCCTTTCAATATATAGATGATATGCATTGTTTGGTGCCTCTCATGTCACAAGTTGGAGGGAAATATACTGTTTGTGAAGTCACAATGTCACTCATTTATGCATACACCGTAAAAAAAAAAAAAATCCACCTTAACAAAAGTTCAGATTTGCTATGTTTATCCAGTTGACTGAGTAAAAATCCATGAAAAAGTCTGATCGACAATATATAAGCAAGCTTCTTGAACCCAACCAAAGATTTCTTTCTTAACATGAGGATGTGCTTGGTGAACAACATGTAGTGAGTTCATTCAAAATGCCTCTGCCAACTTATGAGTTAAATCAACTGTTAACATTTCTTATCCCCTTAGAGACAAGGTCAAAAGGTCATAGGCTATATGTAACAAATAAACAGTATGTTAATTCAATTAGATTAGATTACATTGAACTTTATTGATTCCCAGGAGGTAATTCCTATGTGATAAAAGCAGAATAGGACATAACACAACATAACGTCACACAGGACAGACTGAGTAACATTCAGGTAGTAGAGAGAATAAGAGTAAAAACAATAAAATAAAATAAAATACAATAAAATAAAATAAAATAAAACCCATCCATATATCCTCCGTATATCCTACAATAAATGATGACCCGCTTATGGCCCAAAAACCAAAGCTAGCCATATGCAGTATTACCATTCAAAATGTTTAAGACTTCTGTTAAAAGAAAGCAAAATATATCGGGGTAACATTTTTTGTAGATCTTGAATCAGGTATGATATCAGTGGTGGAATGGGTGACAGACAGGAGTGATGTCCAGTTAAGATGGGCTGCCCCAGCTCCTCTGCAAACACCACCCACCTCCCAACCCTTCTCCAGAGCCTCAAGAGCTGGGCTTTGTTACCTTCCCAAAGGGAATGAGATTAATTCTGTGCTGTATCAGGTAAGCCCAGTTATTTTCCAGGGAATGCAGCAGCCACTCTCCTGGGATTAGAGCCTTGCTTACCAGGCAGCTGTGGATGTGAGTAGAAGAGCGCCTTGCAAATGGCCCCCGAGGCTGGAGACAGCTTTGATGGGCATGCTATCGCAAATACTGATTACAATCAAAATCCACTCTCCTCTGTCACGAAGGCTTCTGTTGTTCTTGTTTTTGTGTCTTTATCTCATCCTCCTAATTTGGCCTGAAAAGTATGATACAGAGATATTTGATCAATGATTTGATTTGGATAAGTTAGTATTTGGGTGCTTGATGTCTACTTTGAAAAGGCATGCATTTTCAGCAAACTGTTGTCAGTTTCTTTCACATCAAATGCTTATATCCAACAATGCAATATATCAAAAATAGTGATATCTTATGTGCATCAGCACAATGAAAACATCAAGTGAAGCTGCTCTTGTCTAGAAAGCATAGAGTTTGGGGGAAGGGGGTTGGATACAGTAAAAGAGGGATACTGGAGGTAGTTGAGGAGGGAAATGTGTAAGCCCCTCTGGGATGCGGGCAGACTTGCTTTGCTCTCTCACGCCAGACGCAGCCCACCTGGGTCTCCAGCTTGCCAGCCCCCTGCAGCTGTCTTCAGCTCGACCACGTCTCCTGCCCCCCCCCAACTCACTACCCGCAAATAGAACACCATCTCTGAATCACTCATCTGACATCCCTTCACAGACGTCATTTTCAGTACAGTTTGTTCAGCAAATTATCAAGACATCACTCTAGTAACAAAAAGGGAGATGATACCTAAATGTGAGCTGCAGCAGAGACTGTTTTGAGAAGACAAACTAGGAGGTGATCGTCAACGAATCAAAACAAAGATGATTTAAAAGCTATCATACTCCTTGTACGAAAACTTCAGAAAATATTCTTTGTACGTACATTAAAAGAAAAAAAAAAAGTACTAGCATGTGTGCGTGATGAGTTGGCAGTAAACGAACATGGTTTTCCCAAGACACTGAGCTCGCGACAAATACAATAACTTGCTTGAAAAATCACAACAGAGTTCCTTTGAGCCCACCCTGCTTTTTTCCACCGTCTGCTTTCTGTGCAAGATACCACTGGACTCCAACACGAGCTATGCAGTGAGAATCACCTTATAAGGCAGGGGCACACTTCCATCTCCTAGGCCTGCTCCCTCAGCGTTTGAACCCCCCTGACACTGCTTGTCAGCTCTGACTCTGTCCACAACAGTGACCCTGATCCTGCACTCCCCTTCCCAACTCTACACACATTCAATGAAAAGTTAACAGAGCTGAAGGGTGTACTTACCACATTCAACTGACACAATGTCCCATTATTAAGAAGTAAACTGCATATGATAGGTAGGGTGTCCCCCCTCTTTAAAACAATCAAACAAACAAACAACGAAAAAGGCAGTTACATAAAACATTTAAATTCCTTTGATCAGTCACACACACTTGGACAATTTGAATTGTGACCGAAAGGTAGCACACAACAGTGACCACTAGTGTTTACTCATGTAACAGACAAAGGATGAGTTTGTGCTTTCTGTCATTCCCTGTTACAGTGTGTTCTGTTTTGTCTTTGTCCATTGTTTTGAGCGGAGATTGGTTGCTTTTCATGAATTTAATAATTGACAGTTGGTGTCCAAGTTGGTTGCATCTGTGTCGCTGAGCTTCTGTGATGTGGATAATATCAAAGTCAGGAACGTCACTTGCATGGGGAGAAAAAAATCTCATAGCTACAGAAATTTATTTGTTCAGGCTGTTTTGTAAATGACTGCAGAGTATGTGGACTATCTCACTGAATTTATAAATCCATATTGCCAGTCATGAATTGTAAACAAAGATAGCATCTTCAGCTTTACATTTACAGTCATTTAACTTACACTGTTATCCAGTGGAATGTAGAGTTATTACTGTCTACACCACAAATCACACACGCTTATAGAGAAACTGTGGGATTAAGAAGCTTTCTCAAAGGCAAAGGAACAGTGAGCTTTCATGTTTGAGGTTTGGATCCACAATCCTTCAGTTATTTGGCCAGTTCTCCAGCACTATGCTGATGTTCTGCACTACTGGTCCTAATGGAACAGTAACACGACTTTCCCAATCATGTTCCAATTTACTTCCCTACAAATAAATATAATACTGTCACTACTGACAATATGTCACCTTTCTGTTGCTTCAATTATAACCACCACTTCAGAGGACAAGTCTAAAATGTCAGTGTTTAAAAACAGCACGGTAAGATATTGTTTCATTTGCCTGACCGTATTGCTTAACTAGCTAGCTAGTTCAACAACTTTTGGGGCAATCTCAGATGTATTTCAGTGACATAAACTATGGTCTAATCTTGCATTTATGCATGTCTTTGTTTATTTATTTTGCTCTATATAGGTCTCTTTCTCTAACAAAGGCGCATTGCTTTTTTCTTTCTCCTTTTTTTTAAGCTGTGAGATGTTTAGCAACAAAAGGCTGCAAGCTAGAAGTCTTCCGTTATAGCTCGGCAAAACGGTATATGTCAGTGGCTAGCTGGGTAGCTAGCTGAGCTGCTTTGATTATATGTAGGTTACTTACTGTCTAATGTTACCTCATCACCTTAGAAAGGCTGATGACAAACTTAGGTACATAATTAGCAAAACTTCCTGCCCTGCCATACACCTACCCAAAAAATATTCTACTAACTCTTCACCATCTCATCCGTGGTCCAACTCCTATAACTCAGTGGTGAGCAGGTGTGTTGAGAAATGTCATCAGGATGGAAATACAAAAGTTTTATTTAACTGCTTGAGTTTTATCATCTTTCGGTGAAAGGGGGACTACTGAGGTGACCTAAATTCACATATGATCATTTTTGTATCTGCTTATCTGGCTTTCACCACGTCTGTGCAGGTGTCTATACCAGGAGGACTGTTTTCTGACCATCTTGGTTCTTGTGCATGGTTCATTACATGGGTTTCATCCCAAAGATGTTCACATTTGTGGATCCTTACCCTTCGGATCCTCCGCAGGAGATGGAACTTTTAATCTTTACTCTGTCTTTGAACATGTTTTGTTTAATACATGCTTGATTGGCTGAACTTGCCAGTGCGGACCATCCATCCCTAGGTCTATATCGCCTGGACTATAGCGGTGTATCATCCAACTGCTGTTAATTCTTGTGAACAGAGAGGACCAAGCAAGTGTTACATTTGCTTTCATGGAATGGTGCTTCTCCATGACCTCCTTGACTTTGAATGTAGGCCTATAGATTTCTTATAGGAATGCATATTGATGAGGGAGCTTTCAGTGGAAGTCCTCCAGTTCCATTGAGGAAACCATTACAAATGGAATGTTCCTAACTTTGTGTCTCTGACCTCTTCATGGTTTTATATTACTGTCTACACTGTCTGACGTAATTATTCCTGGTCTACCACAAAATCACGGAGCTCCCTAAAACATACAAATTAGAAATTCATTAGGGTTCATGCAGTATTACAGGGTATAATTTCTCAAATTTGGATGAGACATTGGTGGGGCTCCTTCAGAATTATTTTGCATACAAATGCAGTAGAACACATTTACATGCTGTCTTACGTGTGTCAGCAGAACAGGTATCATTAAGGTGAGTAGCTGTGTGTGTAGATATAGATATTTGAAGATTAATTTTGAGTGTTTAAAAAGTGATCAAGGTTACATCACACAGAGCGTTTTATCAGTCTCCACCAGCAGGTTTTCGAAGTTACTGCAACCTTTTTTTTTTTTCTTAAGTTGTGAGGAAGCACTATCTTAGAACTTAATGACGGAATTCTACAATTTGCATGTTACGATGAGAGGCATTTGTGTGAGGAAGAGATTACGGGTAAACAACTGTTGTCTAGCTAAATATCTTGTCCAACGTTTTATAGCAGCCCTTCAAGTATTAGCCAGAGTCATGATTCTGTATCTCAGCAACTGTTTGTTCCATGCTATGTCCACCCAGATAAGGTCTCGCAAAGGAAGTTCTCCGTGCAGCAATCCCCTGCAGATTTCAATATCCATCCCGGTATTTTTCCTTCACAGGAAGTGTTCTCATTTGGGAATATGCATGGAATGCAGCCTTTTGTTTTAAGAGTGTGATAGTCAATGCCGTGACACTCTGAGAGTATGGTATGTCTTCATTACAAAGCACAGTCTAATAAAAATAAAGAACTGGGAGCATGTGGTTTTTACCTTAGATGGCTTGGTTGAGTTGGTTGAACTTGGTGAAATGTCTCAACCTTGTTGAAATTTGGTTGTTAATTTTTTCATCTTAAGTGTTTTTCTGAACTTCTGAGAAGGGTTATCACCGCAAAGTTGCTTCTTAGGTAACTATGGTTCATG
>NC_044504.1:28168340-28195840 GCF_902362185.1 Chanos chanos | reverse complement strand
CCAATGTCATTCGATTATTCAACGTTACTCCTCCTTTTTACCATTTTAGCGCCGCCTTAATTGGACGCAAGTGAGATCATCAACCCTATTTACCCTACATGGTCACGCACGGAATTGATTGACAACAAACCACTCCCCCTTCGAGTGCCTTGGCTTCCTCCGTTCGCTAGACAGCTAACCCCAGCAACTTGCCTGCTGAAGCACGGCAGTCAAGAAAAAAGAAACGTGGAATTTATAGAGCAAAGATAGCAATCTGGCAATGCGGAAATAGATGGACGTTTCATGTCACCAAGCTTGCATCCCACTCCCGGACTGAAGATCTGAGAGTTCACGGGATTGCAATTAAGTGACAAGATTTTTACAATTTTTCACAGTTCTCTTCATAGTCTACAGCTCTGCATATTGTTGTTAGATCTAGAAATCCATACTTTCTAGAGTACCGGCGTTACGGATCCGAAGACTTTTGTTTCTTACTGTTTTGCTTAATTTTATCAAGTGGGTTATCTTTCCTCCCGGTGGAGAGTGAATTGTTTTCCTCTGCGCATCAACATGGACGTGTTAGCGAATTACAGTATCTTTCAGGAACTCCAGCTTGTGCATGACACTGGCTACTTCTCTGCGATGCCATCGCTGGAGGAGAACTGGCAGCAGGTAAGAGCTTCGTGTGACTGTACCAGTAATAACTGTAGTTACGATAAATCCGCCTTATGCTCCAGTCTCACGTTCATGCTTGGCACGGAAACAACCTAAACTTCCCCATACCGGTGAGATGAACTGTGGTTACACGCGCTGCAAATAGTCTCACACGCGCTTCTATACTTTTAAATTGGCATGCGCCCTTTAACTTAACTCGTGTTTATTGGCTCACAACACCTTCGCTGCGATGTCCGCGCAGTTTACCAACAAATCTTGACTGCTGTAAACCTCTGCACACGTTAAGTAGTTCAAGGTAGCAAGAGTTGTAACAGGTTAGATACAATCGGCGTTCTCTGTATTAGAGGGGTAATTAACACAGAAGACTACTTTGTTCATATTTGCACGTAGTTTGCAGCGTATCTACGACACCGTGGAATTCTTAGATCAATAGCAGGACTGTCTGTTGATCTGTTTCGTTTATTTCTTGCGTAGGCTAAATACTGGAAGATGTGCGGCTCTGTCTCCTACTAATTGTAATTCTGTCGATGCCAATTTGGTTGAGCGCACATAATTTGGGCAGAGAAGATGAACACTCGCCTAATGACAAGAGACTTGGTCCTAAATAATGCATCCGCATCTGTCAGATTACTTCGTGGTTTTAGTCCGAGTGGTACCAGGAACAGCTCCCGATCATAATGCATAATATATTACCTCCATAGCGAGGAGACGTGCGCGAGTGAAAAGAGCGAAGATGGTTTTAGAGCACAAAATTGGGACTTGATTCCCCACAATAATTGGCGAACCGAAAGGACAACAAGTTTTACGAGTTTAAGCGATTAAATCGGTCTTTTCCCATTATGTCTTGATATATTGCCAGTAATACGTAACCATTAATTGGTTTCACTGTTCACGATAAAAATTGATAGAGCGCACCCACAAATATGCACATGGTTAAACGAATGTCATATATGCAAGGCCAGTACTTTTACCACTGCTTGTGACAAACTGGAAATACGTTTTTTGTCTCTTGAGTGAAACTACTAATTAAGCTCTAGATTCATTTTTGCAAATGTTTAAGTGTTAACAATGCTTTGAGGTAATGGATAGTTGGTGAACTGATGATGTGGTGCATCAGTTAAAATTAGTGCTTGAGTCGGCACGGCCGCAGGCTCGGGTGCGCACGTACCCGTTCACTCCACCAGCTTATTGCCATTCCATGTGGTCAACTGCGGGGAAATGGATCGAGCGGATATTTATCGCTGGTGTGCGAGCGTGAAACGGACCCCATCTTCCAACCACCATCTTCTCTCTCTCTCTCTCTCTCTCTCTCTCTCTCGCTCTCTATCTATCTATCTATCCATCTATCTCATTCGCATTCACATTCGCACACACACACACACACACACACAAGCTGTCATATTCTAAAGGAAAGCAGTAGTCTGGAAGGACTCTGCTCGGCACTTTTAACAGTAATTGGCCACTTGCTGTCAGACAGACTGCTTCAGCTATCTCGTCTGGCCTTGTCTCAGTCTCTGCACATTGTTGTTGCCTCAAACAATAGCATTTGAATGTGTGTGTGTGTGTGTGTGTGTGTGTGTGAGGCAGAGATAGCTGCTAAGCACACATACAGATCACAGACTTCATTGGCTGTTTTTTTGTCATTATGGCCCGTATGAAGGTGAATATGTGCAACATCAACTCTGTCCTGATTGTTTTTTTTTTCTGTGTTGTAAGCTGACAGGCCAACGTTGTGTTGTCCTGTTAATGGCTGGCAGGTCTGTATCGGCAAAGATGTTGGGAATTGGAGGTGAGACTCAGCAGTCTCAGAGTCTTTATGTGCACTGTGTCTGCCATTACAAAGCAGGACCATGCTGACAAGCTGTGTGTGTGTGTGTGTGTGTGTGTGTGTGCGCGCGCGCACTTGTGTAGGAAGCAGTGATGAAGAAGGAAGAATTCTGCTGTGACACAAGGGCACCTCATTTCTGCAGATGTGCTTACTCGCTCGTGGTCAGGGGGAAATTGAGAGAGCCACAGAGCCAGCAAGGGAAGGAAGGAAAGAAAGAAAGAAAGAAAGAAAGAAAGAAAGAGAGAAAGAAAGAAAGATGCATAGAAATAACAAGAAAAAACATACAATTCTTTGATGGTTTGAGAATGAATGAAAGAGAAACGAAAGAAAAAAATGAAGAAAGGTTTTGCTAGGGAGACAGGTGAATTAAAGAGCGTTTTTCTTGAAATGGCAGGTGCTGTTAAAGTTTGATGCTTTTACTGGTTATCACAACAGTTTGATGGTGTAGCCCTTCTATCTGACGGGGAAAGGTAAACGGTACCCTTCGGGGCAGAAGACAAGACGGATGGGTTCGCTCAGGCCCCAGTGAGACAAGCATGAATCAGTCCTTAATGGAGGCGATATGGGCGAATTGAGTTTCACTTCTCCGGCTGAGGCCAATGGATGAGGCAGGTGGGGGTTAGAGGAGTGGGTGATGGTGATGTGCTCAGGGTGGGTGGAGGGGTAGGGGAGGGAGGAAGGGGGAGGATGACCGAGCACTCTCCTGGTTGCCTGCAGGGTCTGTGATGAAGTCCTCCAGGGGCCTGACATGCAGCACCACTGTTTCCCCCACAGAGATGCCACCTTTGGGGTTTTCCTTTCTCTCTCCCCAGACAAAGATGACATCTCTCACTGTCACCAGGAGACAGAGGAGAGAGAAATGACTGGCTTGTGTGTGTGTGTGTGTGTGTGTGTTTGAGAGAGAGAGAGTGTGTGTGTAATCTTTCTTTGTTTTGGAGGGATGGCAAGAAAAGTGAAGGATTATTTTGCCAGTGACCCAGGAGGAGGGTTAATTCAAAGAGCGGCTGTTTGTGCAACAAGAGGGCCCCTGTTGTATCCCCCTCTCTCTCTCTCTCTCTCTCTCTCTCTCTCTCTCTCTCTCTCTCTCTCTCTCTCTGTCACTCTCTCTCTCTCTCTAATCCCTATCCCCAAGCTCTGGCACCATCACCTTGCAGTGCTCCTGAGTTTTCCGTCACTGGAGGCCGAGAGAGCAGGTGGAGAGGCCAGGGGAACAGGACTGAGGCAGAAAACAACACGATTAAGAGCAGAAGAGGCAGTCTGGCCAATTAGCAAGGATCACCTGAGAGACTGAATGTGGAGAAGGAGGAGAGAAAATAGTGGAGGGGGGGGGGTTGTTTGTCTGTGTCCATCCATCTGTCTCTTTGGGGTCCAGTAATCACGTGAGCCCCTGTACTTCCAAAGAAACATTCATTTTTTGGAGGGAGGGTGGCGCGTTGAAAATGGGTCACTCTGTGTGCCTCTTTTGTCTGCTATCTCACTCCTCTGGGCCATGTTGCTCTCTCTCTCTCTCTCTCTCTCTCTCTCTCTCTCTCTTTCTCTCCTCTGTTTAGAGAGTATCTATTTCAGTACTGTGAGGAATGTGAAGCATTCATTCTAATTGATTTGCTTTCAGAGTGATATATTTTTAGTTCCCATATGTGTTCTCACTGAAATACAGTTTACATGATCCTTTAGGTGGAATATCAATGGGCAATATTAGAGCTGAACAAAGATTATGGCATTCGTTGAAGCTGAAAGTCACTTGAGACATGGGAGTAAGTCTGAAATTTGCTGGTCTTGGTTCTTACATCCTTCCTTGAACCAAATATTTACTGGTGTGTCACCCAAAGTCATGTTCTGAATTGGGCCAGCTGGGGTGTGTGTTTCTGACCACATAACTCCACCTCATGAGGTGACCTGAAACAGGTCTTAGCCCCAGAGCTGCTCTTAGTGTAACCTGTCCATATATTGCATCTTCTTCCCGGGCAGACGACTGACCCAGAGACCGCTTGTTTTGCAGTCAGTAGAACTGGAGATCTCTTTGAGCAGGGTCATGCTAAACACCTCCCCAAACACCCCCCCTCACACACAGACACACACACACACACACACACACACATATACACAAACACACCCGCCATGCCCCCTGAGAAAGGCTTCAGCCTGCAGGCAGTCATCTGATGCGAAAGCAAGGCAGCCCAGGCTCTACACACAGGGATCTCTGCCTGTCCCAGAGAAGTCCAAGTTTGACAAGATAATGAATCACCCTGCATGCATATTTCTGCACTGCAGTTTTTCACATTTCACAGCCCAGTAACTCTCAGAACAGAGCTGAGGCAATGGCAGAGAGGAGTGGGACTTGGGGGGGGGGGGGATGCAGGGGGGGAGGGGGTTGACAGAGCACAAGAGTGCACAATGCCATTAAAAATGAATTTAGATTGAGTCTGACTACGTCAGTGTTTCTGAAGTCCTTTGAACCCCTTAACCCACCACCCACGCCCCCTCCCTCCTGCCCTGGAGCAGCCTATCCCCACCAGTACATCCCCTGGCTCTCCTACAAGCCATGTTTTAAATTTTCAGGTCTTAGTGCATGCCTGCGCTGTCCACGCTGAGTTCTCTCCAGCTGCTGGTGCTCTAAGTTTCTCTAGCTCGTCACCACTGAAATGTGACTTATGTAATCCCCCATGGAGCTTGCAGCTGCGTTCTCACAGACCGTCTGTGAGCCGCAGAGAAAAGGGGAAATGCTTTAGGATCCCATCTCCTAACTTGTTCCCCTGTCTTGTTCCACTCTAACCCATGTGCCTGGAACATTTCCAGGATTATCGCTCAGACATCACTGCCACGCCCGTGGAAAGGATGGAGACAGAGTTCGGGAGAAATCCTGGAGGAGGCATGGAGGAGACTGGAAACACCTGGAGGGGCTTAAAAACTAAAGACAACTGGGCTTTAAAGAACTCCTTAATACTCTTAATAGGATTCATATCTTTTTTTTTGGATGTTCACATGAGCACAGTGTATTTGTTCGCATGCAATGTTCACATTGTTCTTTAAGAAAAAAAAAAAGCAAATCTGTCCCTCCACTGTCTGATTGTGAATCCAGTTTAACAGGTTGGTCTCTTGAAATGATACAGAGCTTTCTGATAAGCATAGGAGCTGAGAGATGTTTGTGCCGTAGGGCCCTATGTTGATAAATCAGCTGTTATACAATGCTGATCTCATTTGGTTATTCAGTTCATCCAAAAACATCAGTCTAACTTGACTGTACCTTTAGTCCTTTTCATCTCTCTTACGATAGAACCTCAACAACCCCTTCCAACAAACATAGCCCAGAGAGTGAGGCGCACTGTACATGAATTACTCTTTAAAGGATGTTCCATTTGGTTTAAACCAAATGTCCATTACCAGGTTTTATCCTGTTAGTGACTTTTACAACCTAATTGATCCTTTATCAGCTTCCGCTGTTCCGCTCTTGACTAATGGCAATGGTCAGATTCAGCCAGACACTTCTAAGTAATACAGTAGTTTTTATCTGTTGTTGTCTGACTGTAACACCATGAAGCCAGCCTGTAGTAGGCTACTTAGTATTTTCTGTGGGTTGGTCTCTGCAGGGAACAAATGCCAGGGTGAAGGACATACTGGCTTGAATGATTTCACCGACTGGTATTCTACCCACCCACCTATCCTTCCATCTCTCCCCCTCTCTCTCTCTCTCTCTCCCTCTCTCTGTCTCTCTCTCCCTCGCTTTTTCTTTGTCTCTCTCTCTCTCTCTCTCTCTCTCTGTCTGCTTTTCTTGCTCTTGGTGAAATTACATGTTGTTGGCACTTGAGCTCTCATGGCAGTATGATTATAACTATGCCAAGGCTGGGACACTCTTCCTAAAAACCACCCACAGAAAAGAAGCAGCCAAGCACACAGGCAGCTGACTGTAATTAAACTTCAGTCTGAGGCAGCAAGGCCTTTCATATGTTGAGCCGAAGCAGGTCTCCCTTTGAAGTGGGACCCTTTCACTTATACACTTGTGTTGCATTTGAGCGAAGTTTTCACCACACTGCTCATGCAAGCTACATCTTACATAACCTTGTTATTTCATGTAGACATGGAAAAATTCTTTAGAGTGAAAAAGTCTGGAAAATCACAATTGAACCAAAATAAAGAGAACAACTCAGCTAAGGACATGAACTTCAGACTTGCCTCACCAAAAACAAAGCCTGTCATTCATTAATATAAAGAAATGGGAAACAATGAAGGCCAGATGCATCAACAAAATACAGAGAATTCAGTTCAGTTGGACAGATTTTATATGAATTCACCTCTAAAAAGATATGGAATAACTCAATTATTTGTTGACTGTTCCATAACTAGATCAAAGGGGCTGCACATTTGGAGGCATATACATTTTTATTCAGTGAAAGAGCAAACGGGGAAGGCAATTAACATCTCCAATACAAAAAGAAACAAACTGCCAGAGGAGATAATTGGCTCTTTAACACGGTAAAAATCCGTGCTGTAAACCTTGAACTATCTGTGAACCAGATAACTATGCTACAGTTAGCATTATCACTGAATCAGTTCAATTTGTGCTATTACTTATTAATTCTGTTCAAAGAATCCTGTCTATATCAGAGGAACTTTAAATGTTATGGTAATGGCTAATAGTAGCATGATGATCAGAGGTGACAAGTGATATGCAACAACAAAGTAAACATAAGGAGAAGGGGGAAATTGAATTGATCTCCTTATAAGGACATGAGATGAGTTCTTCATAAGTACAAACACATCTATGAGCTTCTGTGAAGCAGAAGTGTTGAATAACAGATGTATGTATGTAATCAGAGGAAGTTCGTTATAGACTGTACCAAGGTTCATGTTCAGTTCCATGACAGACGCACCTTTTAAATATAAAATACCAGCCACTCCTGAGCTGCTGCTAATGGTCTTACATTCAAAGCATGAAAAATACAGATATTTTTCTCCTGCATTTCCTGAACATGCTCCTACGCTGTGACACTGTCAAACTGTGATTGTATTACTGGAACAGGGTGACATTTCCCAGAGAGGTGATGAGTCACGACTAGCATCCATACAGCATAATCTTTTTATTTAGATTACAAACAGGACTTACCTGGGTTCTGTTTTACTGAGAGAATTTGTCCTCAGAGAATGACATTTTTGCTGCTGGTGTTTGATATTTAACTCTCAAAACCATGAGCTTGAAATATATGGCCGTGCCATACGGTTCAGCTACCTCCAGGTATTAATTGGATTTTTTTTTTACTGTTTTAACTGGTTTTAGACCACAGTGATAAGATTTAGCAAGAGAGATGGTCATGGAATCCACATATACTTATGTGACCACGGTTCCTCTGAAAGTAAGGACGGTGCCCCAAGGTGAGTGTCATCTGAACTCAGACAATTAAAACATAAAGTTGATCCTCATCCACCCACTCACACATTCCTCCATCCTCTGATGTAGCTCAGGTAGCAGCAGGCTAATTATTCCTGGTCTGCAGAATGACTGCTGATGGAGGTCCTATCATCTGGCAAAAGATCAAGAGCTTCTTAGGGGGGCTGTGATTGATAAGGGGGTGGATTGTAGCGATTTGTGGGTGTAAGGGGAGGTGTTCATTTGTCTGCCCACTTCTCAAGTGTGTGTCAGCCCACAGAGAGAAGGAAAAGTGCAGGGACTGAGAGAGAGAGAGAGAACATGAGAGAGAGAGAGAGAGAGAGAGAGGAACGATGAGAAGACAGAGAAAGATGAAGATGTTGAAGTCATCTTTATGCATGAGGCTCTGACAGCTCTTCAGCCGTCAGAGAGGCTGCTCTGCCACTCCAGGGGTTTGATTAACAAGATGAGAGGAACCAGTCATTTTTCTCTAACTACAAGCACCACACATACAAACACGCTCAGTCACTCACTTCCACGCATATACAAATGCAGACCAAGAGCCAGGTCACATATTTTGCATCAGTTACATGTTTTTGCATTGAAGGCCTAAGACTGAGCGATATTTTGTTGGATAGATTTTTTTTTTTTTTTTTGCCTTGAAATCAAAATTACATCTTACCAGTGGTTTCCATTTCTGTTTCCTCAGGTATGTTATCAGAAAACTCAACCTTTCTGTATAGACCAGAACTACCTTTGCACTACAGAAGGCAGCAGATCTTTTGTACTGGAGAATACATTGTAATCTTGATTTTCAAAGCTTTGAAGTGGAGCTGCACAGGGAGGGATGAAAAAGAGTTAGTGAGTGTGAGAGAAAGAGAGAGAGAGAGAGCGAAACAGAGAGGGAGGGAGAGAGAGAGAGAGTCAGACTCAAGAGAAGTACTTAAAGAGCATCTCTGCATGAAAAGAGAGCTCATGTCCACTCCACCACTCATGGAGTTGGGGAGAGCAGAGGAACTCTCAACGTTTTCACTCACCTCATTTTTTCATCATGACTAACGTGCTAGGAAGCCCCCTCTTCACACTCAGCTCCTTTTCCACATCCTCCAGGCTGAAAAACACGCTAGTAACTGTAACAATATATTAAGGTTCTACTTACATTAATAGTGACATTTAAAAGTGAAATAGTCTGACACAGATAGTTTGATAGCCCATCATGTTGTATATTGTGCTGAGGGAGAACATTTGAGATTGGGACTCCAGCCTACCAGGATCATCAAACACCTGTTCCGAAGCTGCCATGCTGGAATAAGCTCATTTGTTTGTTTTATTATCAGTGACTTGGATGAATGGGGACTCTCAAACGTAACACACACATGCACACACCTGCCACACATACAAGCACCTGTATACGCAAACCAACACAAATATCTTCCTGCTTAACTACCAAGTGCTCGTTAAAATTGTTTTGTTAATAAAAATGAAAAAAAAAACATTGGACAAAGAGAAAACAAAGGAAGAGAATGATACACCATGTGATGATTTGTTTTAAATCAAATGGAGTTAGTTCATAAAAAGGCAAATGCTTCTTTGTTCTAGAGTTGACCAGGTAATTATATCATTTGTTTTTAAATTGTGCAGACCAAATGTACACTTTTAGAGAAACGGACAAGCTGACCAGATCACAGTTGTTTTACAGTTGGTGATAGGCTTTTTTTAGTGAGTGAGGTGATGATTTAAGAGCCAGGTTGCAATGATATTTTTGCACCTTTCTAAAATGTGAATCTCTGTGTGTGGTACAAGAGTGGAGGCAGTATTTGCATATGTTCTGTGTTTGTCTGTCAGTTGGCTATGTGACCTGCCTCTTCTCAAAAATCCTATTGTGTCGGGAGCCTGCTTTTGCCCTGCTTGCTCTTCATCTCCCTCTCTCTCCCTCTCTCTCTCTCTCTCTCTCTCTCTCTCTTTCCCTCATTTCTGCATTCTGTGCTGCAGACCAGTTTGGCATTCATCAGCTTTGCGGTGCTGGTTGCCTGGCTTAATCAGCTCTGTCCGGCAAATGGATGGAGAGAAAATAAAAAGGGCAGATGCCCCCTTGGCACACACACACAGACACATACACATACACATACACAGTGTCTAGGAACTGCTGCTGTGTCTCTGAAATTCACAGTCTGGAGTTTCTGAATGTGCTTGGCTCTTTGCTCTGGTAAACAATGGGGCTCCTCTGTGGTACTTAATATGTAAACTCACCGTATGAATATATTTTGAGCACATCTCAGGAGGCAGGAATTCTCACTTCATACAAACAATTTAGGCAAAAATACAATAGAGGAAATCAGTGGTTTCGCTCCTCGAGAGCAAAGCATGAACCAGAGTGCAAAAAGGGTGTCTACACCACTTCCGGAAATCCCCCTCCCCCAAAGCAGTCAGTGCCTCTTCAACGCAGGAAGCCCAGCCCTTGTTTACCACAGGGGTTCTTACACTGGTCGCTCAAAACACCACTTCCCCCTCCCCTTGCAACTTGGAGATTAGCCAATAACACCCCCCCCCTTCTTTCAGCATGAACATCGTTGCTTTTACAGTTGCTATGGTTCCAGCCCATGGTGACAGCAGGCAAGCTGTAAGTGAACGCCATGTTGTTGTTGCTCTTTATTTTAAGCCTTCTCTTGCATGGTGCTTTCCTCCTTTACCCAGGTGGCATATTGAACGCACCAGATATAGACCTGGACAAGGTTCCGCCGCTGTAACCGTCACTGTTTTAAGCTTCCGTGACTCAGTCTGTTTAGAAAGCCTACTATGTTGTCTGTATGGTCCACTTTTCTGTCAAACAGTGGTGACACTGACAGAACTGCTTTCAAATGTAACACGCCGTCGTTTATGACGGCTATTTATTTTAGAGTGCAACTTTGGATGTTAATATTTACATTCATTTTAATACATGAAATGTTGGATGGTAACAATGAAACCATGGTAATATTTTCAACAACTATATGAATGATCATATATGACCATGGTACACGTGATGACTAGCAATTTTGATTTCTGGATTTTGTGCATCTGTCTCTGTATTTGTGTGTGTGCGTGTGTGTGTGTGTCTGTACAGTGTATATATAGATGCAGTTTATGTAAGTTTCAAAACTGTAAGTAGTGCCACTGAACCAGTAGCCCTGTAAGAAGCTCTTCTGACTCAGACCATCCTCTGTTCATGTTGATGCCAACCTGTGTTAAAATGCTTTGATTGTCTTTAAGGTTGTGTTACTGCAAGGCTTGCTGAGTGCTGTGAATGGATAGAACTTGTTCCACGCCGCCATTTAGTTTATGTGCTTCACAGTAACTAGGACGCATGAGGAGGTACCGTCGACCTTGGGAATTTGTCCCACTCATTGAGACATTCTTTCCCTATTTAGTACAGACACAAAAAGGATGCTGAATAGTGTCCTCCTTTTCCACTGTAATTCTTTGTTGCATTTAATTTTTCTTTCACGTATAAATGTGTAAAGTTTCACAGAGACAGATTTGGGATAGATTGTGTGAGCAAATTTTCTCAACATGTCACCCTTTATATGAGCACCTGAGCTGTGAGATGTATAACAATAATAGACTGATTTAGGTGACAATGCGGCAGAATCAGAACAGAAAAGTAATTATGTTTTGTCTGGTGGAAGGAGTCCAAAAATTGGTGGGTGCATTGAGTGCAGGTCTGTCTACTTTGAAGGGGAGGTTGAGCTATTGCCGAGCTATGTGGGTCGCCAGCTATTTTAATCTGTAATGTTGCCGGGAATACCTGAGGGACTGGCCAAGTGTAGCCGGAATGGGAACTGTCAGTGCGCAAACTGTGTGTCTGTGTTTCTGTGTGGGTGTTTGTTTGCTCGCGAGTGTCCCCATAGGCGTGCATCTCTCAGAAGGTGTGCAAATGTGTGCACATGTGTGTGTTTGGCATTCCAGAAGTCTTCTTGCCTTACTGTAGTTTCATGGGTGCCCACAGAGTATAGAGTGTTCTCTATGACACAAATCTCACTTGCGCTCACTCTCTCTTTCTCTGTGGAGCTCACTGAGCTCGACACCCCGTGTTTAAAAGCAGACACATACACAGTTCAGGTCCACTGAATCAGAGAGAGAAAGAGAGAGAGAGAGAGAGAGAGAGAGGGGGGCAAATCTGCTGGAGTTCTTTTTTCCTCTCCAGAGGGCTTCCCAGCATACACCAGTCAGCACTCTCACCCTAGCCGTCATCTCACTGAGCTAACAGCTTCATTCTCCACTGGGTGACTCATCTCTCCTCTTCAGCATGCAGGATGAGATCATCGACTGGCTAAAATGCCAAGCGCTAATTGTCGTGCCATATTGTTGTGAAAGTCCCTTTCGCGCTGAAGTTCCCAAAGAAGTGGTGAGGTCATCGCTGTGAGCCTCTTGTCTGGATGCTTCTGTCTAGAACGTAGGCCAACAGTGATGTTCCTGACCTTGCTGGAGTTATGAGGAGAGTGGGATAAAGGCTTAGGGATTCTGCTCAGGGGCTGTTTGGCATGCGGTGCTAGGTTGGAGTGAGCGGAGAACCTCCTGTAGGGAGGACAGATGTGAAAGCAGCAGGGACACTTGCAAACTCATAGTGAAGACAGTGGTTTTGGAAAGCCTGACTCTTGGGCTGGGGAGTCTTATTTATCCTCTAAACAGGTGGGGCCGCCTTAGGTGAGTGCACCACCACAAGAAAGGAGGGGAAGAGAACTGTATTCCCTTGTCTGCCTCAGATACACATGACCAAGTGCAGGATGTGGCAACTTGGTGATGTACCTTAACAGTGCCTGTCTGGCAAAGGTCTTTCCCTCCCCACTGTCCCTCTTGTAGTCCAGAATTAATGGAGTGCAAAGACATTCATCAGTTCCAGTTAGCTTTTCCCTTTATGTCACTGTAGCGGCTCTGTCAGACGCTAGTAATTGGGTTCAAAGTGCCATCACAGTAAGAAAGGCTTGTGTGGGAGTGAGTCAGAGTTGGGGTGTGTGTGTGTGTGTGTGTGTGTGTGTGTGTGTTGGGCGGGGGATGGGGGAGGGTGATGCTCTCCCCACCCCAATCCCATCTCTGCCCTCACCCTGTCTCAGGTGACCTCACTATCTAGCCCAGCTGCTTTGGTGTGCGGTGAAAGCAGTGGGGAGGGCTTGGGCTGGGCTAGCGTAGATGGGAGATGAGGTCATCCTTTTACTGGGAACACGTGGGTGGGTTTTGCATAGGTGTCTTTGTGTGAGAGAGAGTGTTGCGTGTGTTCATGGGATGGGGGGAAAAAAAAGAGTGAGCGTGAGAGTCGCTGATACGGACGTGCAGGAACATCATATGTTTGTGTGCAACCAATCAAAAATAGGTGAAGCTAGAACATTGTGTTCACACTTTGAAGGCTGTGTTTTAGTACACCTAAATTAAAGTCTGGGTCGGTTTTCAGCATACATGCTGGTTAAAATGTCATCATGTGAAACGCTGTATGGCAGACCTCTTCAGTGAAAGGCAGTCATGGTGTCACGGCTTTCGGTTTACTGTAGTCTGTCACTTTTATTTGTGGTTTTTACCCAGCACAGGGCAGCTTTTGTGTATCATTCAGTGATAGCTGGTGTCTCATCTCACCACAGTCCCCGTTCACCCTGCTCATTACAGACAGTCAGAGCGGCGGTGAGCCATTGTGTTTGTTGTTGGAGTGATGAGATGGGCTGATATCCTCACTGAGAAGGGCAACGCACACAGAGATTGAGACGTCGCTGTGTGTCACAGCTTGGGGCTGAGCAGTGGCTGTGGGCCCTGAGTTCACATTCATCATGTGTACAAGACCTGAATGAGTCGAGATGTCTAAGAGGCAGACATATACTTTGCAATGTCCAGAATAAAGGTCTTTTTTTTTTTTCTTTTTTTTTACCCACCAATACATATTTTACATCAGATTGAGGTTGATAAATGGAGCACATATTGCAAATGTGAAGACAGATTGTTTGCTCTCAGCTTTGAGTGCAGCAAATCTGTAGTTTGCATTCTCATTTGTATGGCCTGGTGGTTTCTTTTTCTTGTCACAGTAAAACTGCTCAGCCCTCTGCATTTATTATAGACATTGCTCAATCATGTAAGGTATTATTCTTCCAAATCATCAAAACAGAGAGGCATTTTTCAACAGGATTTTCAGAAAATAGCCTCAGAGCGAGATTTTTCAGGCCAAGTCTGACTCTGCTGTCCTGAAGTTGCTATGTCTACCTTTTTTTTTTTTTTTTTTTCTTTTACTGTCAGCAACCTACAGAAAAGTAGTTTCCAGAAAAGGGCAAAGAATTGTGTTGTGCCATAATATTTGAGGCTGAGTTCAATCTGTGTGTGTAATTGCTATTCTGGAAGATAATTGTGAGGAGGACTGAGCCCAGGATGCGAAAAAGCTATTTAGATGCACTTAAAGGAAACTGTAGCAATTAACGAGGATGGCTAAACCGGTGCTGAGAAATCAGGTTTGAACCAGTCTCATGTACGTTTATCACACAAACCAGAAACAGCTAACCCTCCTCCCCTCTCCCTCTCACTCTATCTCTGAGGTGAGCTCTTGGGACATGCTCACTCGTGCAAGTTGTTTTAATTTTTTTAAGCGGCTTTGCTAATCTGTGTTCTTCATTTTGTTTTGGAGGGCTTTCGTGCATGCAAAATCCCCACAGCACAAAGACTTCAGGATAGTTGAGGCACCAGTGGACGTGAGGAGCAGTAAAGAATAGGTGGGTGGAGGGATTGTAGAATTCCTCTTATCTTACTTGCTTTTTGTCCACTGCCACACTATGATCCTGAAACACAGGCAATATCTACTCCACTCCATCTCTCTTAACCCTCTCTCAGGGTAGGCATGCCCAGACCGGCCTATATTGACCCTTCCACTGGTATGTGCTTGGACAGGATCTTTCTGGATGCATGTGGGCGTATGTCCTTATCAGCATGGTAGCAGCTGGATTGTTAAAGCCAGGTACTGTTACATAACCTCATCCAGACTGAGTGAGTCAGGGCAAAGGCATGGCATCCTAGTACAGACCCAGAACTTGGGTAATTTCCTGTCCCATTTCCTGTGGACCTCAAGGGTCCAAATAGTTTTGTTCACCCTTTGGACGCAGCAGGAAACCAGCACAAATGAGTGGAATGCTTTTCCTTTTTACACGCTCTTACACTCTCTGGTCAAATCCTGTTTAAGAGGACAAAGGTTTACTATAGTGTTATTTATAGAAAAAGCCACCACAATTTACCAGCTCACTTGTATCAGTTTGTGCAACTTTGACATTTTGAAAGCCGTGCATACACCATACTGAAATGCAGAAATACTTTGGAGGGAAACCACCATTACTGAACACCTTCACACATGACTGACTTTTATTTACTATAAACAAAGGAGAGGTCTCCAGATACGCATGTGATGTAATCCATGAATTGTTCTCACTCTGACTCATTCTCCCCTCTTACTAGTGTAGAGTTGTGAATATGTCTGTCCTCTCATCTGGTGATCCCTGTGCTGTTAGCATGCTGATTGTGCAGTCCCAGTAGTGATGTGAGGCACTGGATATCCTGCCTTTCTTTAGCAATGCACAGGAAGTGAGGAAGCTTGACTGATGGTCCCGGCTGTGAGACTATAAGCTCCAGCTGGCTTTCTGGCTGCCCCCCTGGCTTCCTTCGTCAGGGGTGAACTGGGCCACAGTAAAGGGGACAGATCCAGTGAACTACGCATCCCTGGTAACCCAACCCCGCTGGGCATATGCATAGTGCTGTGACATAACTAAGAGTCAGGATACGCTCTCCCTCCCACAGTCCTCCAGTGCCCCACTGACTCTATTGTCATGCCAGAGTAATTTTAGCCTCTCTGTGTGTGGGTTCCTACTCCTGTTGCTAAGTGTGAAAGTGCAGAGGTGTACGCTGGCCTGTGGCCCAGAATCATTGAAAAAGGAGAAAGTGGAAAAACAGACAAACCGTGTGTCTCAAGTATTTCATCTCATAGTCTGACCAAGGTCTATTTGTAAATGGTGGCAGTCACAACCTGTGGGAAAAGGTGAATCTAATGTGACCATGGCTGTGTTCTGAACCGTGATGCTACTGGCTGCCTCTGGTAATCTGCATATACACCCCATCCACTTGTGCCTAACTGCCTGTTAATTCAGTGAGTGGAGCTGGCTTTGGTTGACACTAAATGTGCACTAATTTGACTAAGTGTACTGTCATATGGCGCATAATTGCTGGAATTCTACTAGAAATAGTGGAGGATTCCCACCCTGCACATCCTCCTGTTGGTAACTGTGCTGCTGACAGATGTGAATGGGCACCATCATCCATTTGTGGCACCCCTGCTAAAACCGAGTTGATGACTGGGAGAACCGACCCCACAAGTCTAGTTGGTATCCTGAAACCGTACAGCAGAAAACAGAAGTTCCCAGTGCAGTGCTCAGAGGACTGTGCGTCTCACAACACTAAAAATGCTCATCGTTCTTCATGCATATACATACACGTGCACCCCAACTCTTGCTTTGTCTCCCTTGTCACCCAGCTTCCTTTTGTTTCCATTACACTCTTTCCTCTTGTTCTCTTTTGTTTCTCAGTGTTGAATCCCTCCACCCAAACTCCACTCTCATCCTTTCTCTTTGCCTTGAGTAATGAAGATTAGCTTGACTCGTGACACAATAGGGACCCCCCTCCTACCTCCCCGCTAACCCACACAAGTATCCCTTACTTAGACTCCCCAATCTTATAACAAGCTGTTAACCCCATTTAAAACTGTCCCCTTTCAATCGGCTTGTGACGGGCGGTAATCCCGCATGAGCGATTTAATGAAAATCACTGTGTCGTGATTAGATTACCCCAGTGCTGCCAGCCGGTGGCTATTATCCAGCACCATACACAGACAAACAGCAGCTCGTTCCTCTCCAAATCCAGTTAAAGGAGTACTCGGATCCGATCTCCGAGGATCGGTCCAGCTCAGCTGCCTCCAGCTTGCTGAAGTTGCCTTTGTTAGTTGGATTATATGGGTTTGGTACATCTTTTTGGACAGACCAACCAACCACCCCACTTCTGTATCCCCCATCATACATCACCTGTATGCCACATTGCTTTTTCCACTGCTTTATCAAAACTGTGATTTTTTTTCCTGTAAAGCATGAAGAGTTGCTTAAAAGACGGAAATGCATGCACAGTGTTTTCATAGCACTGCTGGATATGTGTGCAATACTCTGCTAATAGTTTTCCATTCTCCCTTTGATCACTTGTCAGCAGCTGTTGTGCTTTAATCCTTGCACAAAGCTCTTCAGTCAATGTTTTTAAATGTTACTGCGGTACAAGGGTAGAAATTTTGTGGATGCTGTCAAAAGACTTTTTCATTAGCATTGAAGTGGGAGAATCTGTTCATTTGTTTGTTTGGTTCCAACTTTCTCTCAGATTTTCCACTCTTTCACTGTTATAGTTCAAAGTGTACCCAAGTCACTTTGGGCTATTCACATCCCAGTAAATACCAATAAAGGCTCGACTATGGCCCAGGCTTGTTCCCAAAGTCAAGTGTGGTAGAGGGATTTTATTGGTTGTTAATGGGCACTATGTTTGTTAGAGAAAGGGATTCAAGCAAGTCATTGTCCCTATAACAAACATTTGCTGATAAAGCCCAAATGGGAGAGTGGGTGTTCTGCCTTTCTTTTCTCTTTTGTCCCCTCTGTGACCTCTGTCGCTCAGATTTGGCAGCACTCAGAGAGCTGAACGAGTGTTTGTGTACATAGAAATAGCGGTCAGTACAAGTGCAACCAAAAGGCTGATTGGCACACAAGACGCCCACTCCGCCTCCTTTAAATGAACGCTTTCATCAGCTGCAGCTGCGCCATGTCACACTTAAAGTCTCCTTGTGTCTCTTGATGCAGATGGAGAGAGTCACAAACAGTGTCTTCCAGTGTCAATGTTGAGTTACTGACACTGACCTTGAGAATACACCTAAAACAAAACACCAGTTGCTGTTGTGGCTTCTTAAGCTCTCCTGTGTAACTTGGCCTTGCAAGAAGTCAAAATCATTCAAGACCTCGTTTGAATTTTCAGTGCATCTCCTTTTCTTCATATAATCTCACACGAATGAGCTCTATTTGTCCAAACCAAAACAAACAAGGCACTGCTAAACTTCCCATCAAAATAGACAGAAGTCCCCCTACTGGTGAGATGGACTTTCTGTGACCTCTTTATTACATTAGGCTTAAGGGACAGGGCAAAAACCCTGCAGCCAACCAGAGTAGCCAGTAAAGCTACAGCTCCATTGAGCTCTGTTTAATTGAGCATGACCAGGCTGACCTCTGTCTAAGCAGACTCCAGGCATGGACTCCATGGAAACTAACTCAGTTGAAGAACATGGCGAGAAATTGCAAATAGAGCTCAAATCTTACAAAGTCGGGAAGAAGGCAAAAGGCTCCACGAGGGCTCCATGAAAGAATTCAGCTGAGAGATCATAGCATCATCTTTAAGCAGGGCCTGAACTGGAATGCAGTTTCATATCAGTCCATTAAATTGCATAATGTTCTGTGTCAGAGGGGCAATCACTGGCATAGACTCAGCTGGGAGGATATGAATACACAGAATTTATTGGGTTGGCCATGTTTGAGTGTATGAGTTAGAGATAATTCTTCACAGTTGAGGTTATGTCAGAGCAGCTGCGATCAAGCTGCCCCTGCTGATGGCTGAACATAAGGTCTTCCCAACACCAGGAATATGCAATTCATGGATTTAAGTCCATCTAATACAAACCTCTAAGGATGTACTTAGGTCTAACAGATATGCTTATGCCGTAGCACCCCCCCCCCCTTACATTTATGGCCTCTTAACATGTTGAGAGACTAGATATTTCTCTGCAGCGATATTGCTTACAGTGATACATCGTAGTTTGCAGTGAAGTATTGCTGATGGCTATTCTTGTAGAGGAGGAACTTTAAGTCAATGGAATTTTATTTGTTAAGAGCTTTGTACAGTAGACATAGTCACACAAAACATTACACGATGCCAGGCCTGAGATCCCCAGTGAGCAATTCCAAGACAAATGGGGATATGGGTTCTGACACGCACTATGCGCAAGGATAAAGCAAGCAGGTAGTTTGCCTTGACCTTTATTGTATAGAATACCTTTGAGGATAGATGACTCCTTACTTTACCTGGCACTTTCAGGTGGTATCCGGAGTGCTTGTGTCATAATACTCTTGTCTTGGTCATGCCCTGAACCTGAAAAGGACCCTAATGTTCTGTCAGGGCCTTTCAGGGTGCATCAGCTCTTTCACAACCAGCTCATACACCTACGTATATTTTTTCTATCCACATTGTCTGACTTGAGGAGAAGATCTGACAAATTGCCTTTTATAAATGATTGTTTAGCAACAGAATGTTGCACCACATCCATCTGTAAGTCTTCTGAGGAATCATGGTAAAACATAGCATTGCGCATACCGTGGTACATCCACACAGTTACAAAATGCCATCTAAGACTTTCTGAGAGGGAAGGAAAAAAGTCCACTACAATCCAGTCCCTGAACTCCTTGACATCCCCTGATAGTGGAAGCAGGAAAATGTGTCCCTCTGATATGCACAGCACACGAAAACAGTCAAAGGCTGGGTGTCCTATCTTCTCGACATTCAAAGCCCAACAACGTTGTTGCCATGGAAACAGCCTATGGGGATGTTTACCTCATCTCTCGATGAGCTCCTGTCCGTCTGTTTCCTTTTGTCTCCCAGAGGAGTTGGCCTGTGTTTGGCAGGCAGAGAGCAGAGGAACAGGAAGCAAACACCAGAGAACACTAAACTAGTCTAGGAGAGGTTCAGGAGAGAGTCAAAGAAAGACACAGCAGCAGACGGGATGGTAGAGAGAGCATACAGACACACATGGAATATTTTGTGAAACCAATTACCAGTTGTGAAATCATATTACATGTAATTAGTTCTTAGGGAACAAAGTCAATATTGACACACTACAATGAATTTTGAGCGTTTCCAGGAATCCCAAATGCTGAAAGCCAGTTGAAGTGAGTCGTGGAGCACTCCAGGATTCCCGTTTATTTTCCATGTGACTTTCCATCTCGTTCATTTAAATAAGATTTCGTTTTCCCAGATTTTTTTAAGTATAGGTCATTCTTATTTAGAACAACTGGTCACTGTTTTTCATATTAACAGCACATAAATGAACAATAGTCCTGATCTTGCGAGCATTAAGCATTACTGCCTCTGGCCAGCAGAAGACATCAGCTAATGGACAATGGTGTCCTACAGTATAAGTTTGTTTGTTTTTTTAACTTTCCTAGGGAGCAGTGTCTCCTAAATACAAAAATGTGAATTCAACAAACCTGAATGAGATACGAAGGATCCAGAATCATCCAAGAAGGGCTGATGGGATAATGCACAGATATAATGATGTACAAATATACATTATAGATACAATTAGATATAATAATGCACAAATATTTAAGCAAAATTAGTTAAACTTTGAGTTCCCAGGAGCTGGAACTGAAGAAATTCTTATTCTGTCACTTTAGTTGTGTTTCACAGTATGGTTATTCTGCTAGTTATTTAAAATATATCAAAGACCGGGCTTGGGTGGTGCTATTTATATGCTTAAACTTCAGATCAAAGATGACAGATGCGTTTGACTGAGGAAGTTGTAAAATGAATTTTTCAGCAGTGTACTGTTAAAACTGCAGCCAATGCCTTTATTCCAAGTATGGTGATCATTACATATCTTCACATACAAAACATTTGTAAGTTTTGCAGACAGGCAGTTCACCTCGTGTACATATTGTGTCAACATCTGTCTAAACCGTCATCGTTGCCAGTAGCTATATACCCAATGTGTATGCTGTGTCTATGCAGTTTTATTTGTCAAGAGATTCAAGAATTTCTCGCTCTGCCAAAAAAGGAGGTAAACTCTTTACAAAGTTAAGCCAGAAAGAAAGATTAGTATTTGAAAAGAACATTGCAGTGTCTGGTAAATTACCCTGACTGCAACCAATCTGAACATATTTCACTTTACAGGATGCAGAATGAAACCAAGAACAAGATTGGCTCTCTCAAGTGAAAATTTTGCTTCAAGGAAAAGTGGAAGAAAATAATACCAGTAATAGTAACATTTACCTGAAAAAATACCTATGTAGTTTTTTATATTTCCTTATTTCTGTACAAATAATAATAAAATACATATGTAAATGTAAAATGCAGGTAATATGTAATACTATATTACTTTAATGTTTGCCCTTATTCCTTAGAGGCATATATATATATATATATATATATATATATATATATATATATATATGTTCAAAGTTTCCACTGGTAAAAAGGCTGTATAAATCTGTCTGTGTGTGTGCTGAAGCAATATTCTGGTGTGGGCCTGAGGGCTATTTTCTATGTCCCATCATTCACCAAGCCCCCCTCTGGCCAAGTAGCTAATAGGGCTCCGTCCTTTGTGAGCAATCGGTCTTCCTTATTTCTCTTGTGCCTCACATTCTCAGAGGGACTAAGCAGTTTAAAGTGTGTAGTTGCTCTGCTCTCTCTCTCTCTCACACATACACGCACACACACACACACGCACACACGCACACACACACAAACTCACACTGCTCTCTGTGCCTTGGTGTACAGGTGCTCCTAGCAGTTGGATATTACAGGTTTTACCAAATAGTAGTAATAATTCTTGGTTTTGTAGGTCACTGATGCCCTATGCATGACTACAGTCATTCACATTTCCATTTTTTAGGCATTTTGGCTTGTTTCTGATCCTGTGATCAAAGAATGTGTTTTGAAAAGCAGTGTCAAAACCAAATATGAAATTGTTGGCAGATGGTTATTAGCTTGTCACTTAAGGATGCAAAATGAAAAAGCTTTCAAAGTGCTGATATAGTGTCGTGCTTTCAAAGACACAAAGTGGATTAAAGATGAATTCACAAAGGTCATTGAGATTTCTCCAAGACCTGCAAGTGTGGTTTGGAGCATTAGAGGTATACGTGTAGTAGCAGTCTGCACTTACTTCGTTCAATTACACACGTTAACTGCCTCTCAGAAAGAACTGGTCCATCACAAAGATGTCTGAATTATATTTCCACACAGACATGACACAGGCTTAGTCAATTATAGCTATAAGATCAGTGATCTGTCCACAAATGAGATAATGGTTCCTCAGTTTTGTATGTACATGGTTGAAAATTGGAAGGTTCATTTAAACAAATGATTGTAGTCTGTCCCATAAAAATTTGAAATCGCACGCAGGCCACAAAGACTGCAACTGGATCTGAAATCAAGCCTTATGGATTTAGTCCATTTTTATCCCTTCTGCAAAGAAATATATGAAGAGCAGAAACAAATGCTGCAAGCTGGAGTACAAGGCGGTTAAAATGATTCACGTCTCAGACAGAGCCATCTCCAGTGATCCTGTACCATTGGGAAGAGCCAAAGGGAAACAGGATCAAATAACCCCCCCCCACACGCACACTCACCCACCCAAAAATTAAAAGAGCTTGTCTGCCTTGTCTCTGTTAACAGCTGTTTGCATTTTTCATCAGCTTGTGTCTATGGCATTCGATTGTTTTATAACATCTTTATTACCCCGAAGGGGGAGGAAGTGAAAAAGTGTCAGAGAGGAGAGGAGGAAAAGACAGTTGCAAGGCACAAACTGCTGAATGAGATGTTAAAGAGCGGGGTGGCTGTGACACAGGTGCAGAGATGAAGGAAGAAGAGGGCAATTACACAGCGGGAGTGTCTGAGTGGTGCCACTCCATCACAGACCCTTGATTAAAATTTCATAGGTGGGGGGCCTTCACTGGGGGGGATGGGTGGGCAGTTAGGCCAAAGATAGGTGGCTTGTAGAGGAGAAGGTCAGAAGAACTCACAAAAAGACCAAAACCTCTCTTTTCTAGTTTGTGTACCGCTGTTAAATTGATCAGATTAGCTGGTATAACTTGGAGATTTTTAGGTCATTAACCTCTGAGGTTATTGAAACTGATTCTGGAAAGTTCTGTACAGTCCCTTTTAAATGTAAGTGTGTTTCTGCCCTTGAAGCAGAGTGCTGCAGTCCCCATAGTGGTTTGCCGAATCTAAGTCTTTTATTTTCCATGTTTTCTTTGAAGGAGAGAATGACAATGAAGATCAAAGGGTGATGCTGTAGCCACTCACCATTGCACAAAGCTGATGCCTGTTGACTTTTCCCATAAGTGTCTTTCCATTGTCCATGACAAAATTTATTGGGCTGTTTTTTATCCTTTTGATTTGGATTGATGTTACAACATCCACATTGGTGTGGCCTTAGTTCATCAGTTTCATTACAGCTTTTCATATGGACAAAAGCAAAAGCCCAGAAGAGGCCCTTGCCAAAATAAACACACACAGACACACACACACACAAACTCACAGAGAGAGAGAGAGAGAAGGAGAAAGATAGACAAACAAACGACTTGTGCCATGTAACTACATTCTCTAAATGTCAGGAACCCTGTGGATTGGATGTCAAAGGGATGGGCGGGCAGATAGCTGTGGATGAAGTGAAAAGGTACAAGTTTTTAGAATGAATGTGTGGAGGTGTGTGTATGTGTGTCACTTGACACTGCCAGTTCAGCCTCCTCAACAATGTATCCTGCATCCTTCCCTCCCAACTCCTTTGTTGACTTCTTCCCCATCCCTAACCTGACAAAATAGCAGGCCCGAACCTGACAATGTCTTGGCTATGGCTATGGGACTGTGAGGTGGGCAGGGTGCCACAAATATCTAACTGAAGAAGTGGGGAGCAAATCCATGAAATCCAATCTGTGATGGCGCTTGCCCCAGATGACTGTGATATTCATCCTGCTGTGAAGCTGCTTTAAATGTCATTGGGACAGATAAGATCTGCATCTGACTGTGAGACTGTGCCTCTCTTTCTCTCTCTCTCTCTCTCTCTCTCTCTCTCTCTCTCTCTCTCTCTCTGTCTCTTTCTCTCTCTCTGTTTGTGATGATGGGCAGAATCTGAGCGGAGTGCTGGATTGGAAATGAAGCTTTTTGAAATGTTTCCTGCGGTTGACTGTGAGTGCCTGTCACTTTTCACAATGGCTCTCCCAGGGTTCTCCCCGTAATTGTGGTGCTGTTACAGAGCTAATGGTGCAGCAGCTACTGGAGGCTCCTCTTCGATTTTCATGGCTGCTGCAAAGCGCTTCCAAAACCTAATAAATGGCAGAGAAGCGAGTCTGCTGTAATGTGCAAACAAGGGAAAATGGCCTCCTGAAACGAATGAAGGACAGCGTCCCAATTTTACAGGGGAGTGGTTATGATCTCTAGAACGCTGGGGTGATAATAGTAGAGTTACAGCACCAGGGATTATTGTTATGAACACCAGAGGTGTGTGTGTATTGGGGTGTGTGGGGTTTGGGGGGGGGGGGGGGGGGGGGGGGTGACACATTATGGACAGATTTCATTCCGGCTCATTGAAAACGGCTGCTTGCCAGCCAGTACAGAATCACAGCAGTGGGGTTGTTGGGTTATGGTGCCTTTGGGGTACACTGGCCTGTGTGAGTGACACACCATAAGCCCAGAGCAAAGATTTTCTGGAGAGAAATCAAAGGTTGTTCCAAGTCTCTCTCTCTCTCTCTCTCTCTCACACACACACACACACACACAAACCCACACATGCACACAAACATGGATGCATGCAAGCACACACACGCACACACACACACACACACACACTCACTTGCACACAAACGTAGCTCAGGCTTCCCATCAGCAAATTAGCTGAATAAAGAGTCTCTCTTTACTGGGTCGTTTGAGTGGCTAATTACTCATCAGCGCACGCTGTGTAGGGAAAAGAGAGAGAGAGATCAGTTTTGCATCAAGAGGTAGAGCTTCAAACGGCATCTGATGAAAGCCAAAGCTCTTTAATTAAAATCTTAACCAATTTGTAGTAAGAGTGGAAAAAATAACAATAATAATAATCATTTGAACCTAAAAATAGGCGCTGGGGAAAAGATACACCCATGTTTTTCCAAGCAGCCGATGTAAACGCATTAGTTTAGATAATGTGTTGACTTGATTATCCTTCTCTTGAAGCCTGAGACGGTGAGAGTAACTGACTGGGATATTGGGTCTAATTTTCCCTTTGTGTCTGGGTGGACTCCAGCTGCATACACTAATAACAGTTTACCAGTTCTGTCTTTGTTTCTCTTTGTCTGACGTAGACTCCTAACGCTTCACAAGAACCCCTTGGTACCGCATTTATTATTGATAGCGGATGGTCCGCTCACTGTAAAGCAGAATGTCAGGGCTCTCTCCGATAGCAGACAGTCAGAGAATGAACTCCGTGGGCAATAAAATGGAGCATGCTCAGACTTGCTCTGCTTTGAGTTACCGTCGCATCACGGAGCGATCAGAAACAACAGCCTTCAAGTCTAAAATGTTCCTCCAGTGTTACTTTATATTGAAGACTAGGCTGTTCAGCCTCAAATATTTATTTACATCTCTCTATATCTGTCTGTGGATTCATTAATGATAGCCATGTCCTTTGCGCTGCTGTTAGACCAACACAGTCTACAAAATGCAGTGGTGGAGTTTGATTCCTTAGATACAGAAACCCTTTCAGCAAAAAAAAAAAAAAAAAATCCACTCACACAGAGATGAAAGGCAGCATATACTCTGACTACATGGATAATTTATATTCTTGTCAGGTACTGAGCAAGATCTGAATCTGAAATGAATGCTGAGTACATGGGAAGAATGCAGGGAGAATGCAATATACTTGTGAGTGTACTGGACACTGTATTTCAGTCATGTTTTGTACATGGATATTTTAACTGCAGTATAAAATCTGTGGCCATATAATGAGTAGAATATTTGGTTTCAATTTGAGTCGAAATGGTGTATTTAACTCAAAGGGAATTTAAAGCAGTGATTGCCTTTGCTGAACACCATGGTGTTTGATGTCCAATTACAAACAAGTATTATTTGGATGGAGGGGTTTGAAGCAGATGACGGCCTAGCAAAGGGCCTTGACTCTACTTTACACATGTCAGCATTCTATTGGTCTTTTGTGCAATGCAGTACATTTAAAGAATGCTTATCAGTGAGGTTTCATTTGAAAGAGTCACTGCCCCGAAGAAAGCCCTTTGATTTATGCTCATATGCAAATATTTGTCTTAGGGAAAAAGAAGACATTCTTTAAAATAAGAAAGGAAAAGAAAGAAAAGCAAAGCTTATCAGCTGTCCACAGACATTGGACAAAATTTACAGCATTCTTTTTTTTTTTTTTTTTTTTTTTTTTTTTTTTTTTGTTCAGCGGGGATAAAGAACAAGAGAGTGAGTGGCAGTGTTACGTTTCCAGTGTGTTCTGTCATGTTTTTAAAGTTGAGATAATTGCGTTACAGCAGCCGTAATGTACACTGATAACATGGATAAAAGAACTGGTAAGTTGGACTCTGCTGTGCTTCAACTGCCAAAGTGCTTTTACTGCAACACAATGAACGGAACACTCTTATATCCAAACTGGCCTCTGTGACCAGAGAACAATATTGTTAGCCCGTTTGAAAAGAAACTGTTGAGTAGGCAGTTAGTGAGCCATAGTCAGTGCTTTCTGTCTCTCTCTCTCTCTCTCTCCCTCCCTCCCTGTCTCTATGTTCACTGTGGTGGAGGCATTCCTCATTCTAATGAGCCCTTCTGTTGAAACAAAACCCTGTGTGGTAAATTAGTTTCTTTTTTTTTTTTCTTTTCAGGGTGTTATTTCTAGTGATGTGTGGAGTTAAAGCAAGACCACCCTCAGCTGAAATAACGTGTTTGGGTAAACAGCCCAGTGCCTTTGCTCCCTTTTTCCAAACATAATAAAAATTCTATGGATGGTTAATTTATGTCACTTGTAAAGAAAGACATGGTAAAACACATGAGTGACCAGAGTACATGACTCTGGGGGAATCCTCCCCAGCAGCTGTAATTAATCACTTCAAATTCCCTGGTGTTTAAGACCTCCTGTAGCAGGTGAGGAGCTTTAAAGCCCCAGACTCAGACCCTCCGAGACTAGAATATGAGTCATATTATCTGTGATAGACACCTACTTTCACAGTATGAAGTCTACATAAATGGCTTCCCAGGACACTGGAAAGTTCCATCCTTTCTCAGGCCCTTGGTACATCTTATAGAGACCTAACTGGAGCTGGTTATCAGTGTGAAGTTGAACAATTTGACTTATTTATTTCACGATACTCACCAAACGATCTTTTTCCTCTTCTACAGACATGTCTGGAGCTTGAGCGATATCTACAGACGGAGCCCAAGAGGCTCTCGGAGCTCTTTGACGAGGAGCTGGACTGCCTTCTCACGCCGGCCTACATGAAGGGCGAGAGTGATGAGGACTTGATGGATCCCCTCCTACCAAGTCTCCCTGACCAGCCTAGCCCTCCTCCACTCCTCGTGTCCCTTCCCAAAGCCTTTCACGCCCCCAGCAGCACCGCTAAGAGCCCGGAATCAGGGGCGAAGGAAGGGTCTGGCGGAGTGAACCCTGCCCAACTGAGCGCCGTCACCTCCCTCACGCCGCCCTCCTCGCCCGAGTTGGGCCGTCACCTCGTCAAGCCCACGCAGACTCTGACCGCCACGGCCGATGGGACGCTCACGCTCAAGCTAGTGGCCAAGAAAGTGGGACTGGGAGCAGCCAAGCTGGTGGCCACCACACACGCACTT